>NC_135497.1:151787466-152053782 GCF_052857255.1 Amblyomma americanum | reverse complement strand
CGTTTGTAAATATTTAATAAAACTAAACTTTCAGATGAAATCATATATGCGGTGTACAAAAGATAAGATCCCATTTCATCTCACTATTTTACAGCACAGATTTAGAGTAATAAATTATACAGATCATGATAAAACCTTATCAAAATGTGAACTGAAGTGAACAGTGTTCGATGCGCACTGCTTCTATCACGCGATAAAGGTCGCCCCCTCATCGGAGTCACCCTCAGCAGGAGCCATTGGATAAAAAAATGGTTTGGTTTATATAAGGGGGTTTAACGTCCCAAAGTGACAGGCTATGAGGGATGCCGTAGTGAAGGGCTCCGGAAATTTCGACCACCTGGGGTTCTTTAACGTGCACGCACATCGCACAGTACACGGGCCCCTAGAATTTCGCCTCCATCGAAAGTCGACCCCCACAGCCGGGATCGAACCCGCGTCTATCGGGTCAGTAGCCGAACGCGATAACCACTGAGCCACCGCGGCGGCGGATAAAAAAATTGATCGCCGGCTGAGCTGCGCCCAATCCAACGCTACCCTAGTAGCCGTCCATCTGTGCTCGTATCGAACTCTCTGGCTTGAAATTAAAACTCGGCAAGCTACTCTCATTTTGGTTTGGCTTATGTGGTTTAACGTCCCAAAGCGACTCAGGCTATGAGGGACGCCGTAGTGGAGGGCTCCGGAAATTTCGACCACCTGGGGTTCTTTAACGTGCACGCACATCGCACAGTACACGGGCCCCTAGAATTTCGCCTCCATCGAAAGTCGACCCCCACAGCCGGGATCGAACCCGCGTCTATCGGGTCAGTAGCCGAACGCCATAACCACTGAGCCACCGCGGCGGCGGATAAAAAAATTGATCGCCGGCTGAGCTGCACCCAATCCAACGCTACCCTAGTAGCCGTCCATCTGTGCTCGTATCGAACTCTCTGGCTTGAAATTAAAACTCGGCAAGCTACTCTCATTTTGGTTTGGCTTATGTGGTTTAACGTCCCAAAGCGACTCAGGCTATGAGGGACGCCGTAGTGGAGGGCTCCGGATAATTTCAACCACCTGGCGTTCTTCAACGGGCACGCACATCGCACAGTACACGGGCCCCTAGCATTTTGCCTTCATCGAAATTCGACCGCCGCGGCCGGGATCGAACCCGCGTCTTTCGGGTCAGCAGCCGAGCGCCATAGCCACTGAGCCACCGCGGTGGCTCGACTCTCATTTTCACTTAAATGAAATTAAATCACGGAGACGACTTGCAGCGTGATGCTTGCTCCATGCATGCAGCGACAAAACTGCTTACTGCTCCTAGGGGTTGGACTTTTCGGCTTAAACCGAAAAAAAAAAACGATAAAAGTAGGCCGAATTTGGTTTCTGAAATTCGATTTTAACCGAAGAAGGTTAGTATTGTTGGCATGAAAGGCATAGCTAGCTGGCTGCTGAGTGCTAGTTATACTCAGTAAAAATTTATCAAGTATAGAGAAGCCAGGGCCGTGATGAGACTGTGGTATTGTTGGGGCAAGCCGCGCAGTTGTGCAGTCTGGGGCATTTTTCCGCTTGCTTATACACACCTCTGCAGACCAGGAAGCACCACCACCTCGCCGTCTGCTATCTAAGTACTTAAGTGCATCTTGTAACCGCGCGAACGACAAGAGACGAAGAAGGAAACGGACTTCGTCGTCCCTTGTAGTTCCTGCGGTTACAGTACGCGTCTAATTACGATCCACCAACTAGGCCGCCTTTCCCAGTTATATTTACTATCTAAGCACTGTTTGTTCACCACCATCGCCCGCTTTGAGCAATTAGTCGGTTAAGTAGGTTTACGAACCGTACGTAGGACACTGACACGAGACCGCACATGGTCGTCATAAAAAAGTATCGTGTCCGGGCGGCTACCGCGACGGTTCAGCCGCAGTTTCATCTCGGCCATCTACACCCAAACCAAGTGATGCGCCGCCCTCTCGCTCAACCCAGCGCGACAACCGAAAGAAAACTTGCCAGCATAGTTCTTTGAAGTAAACTTCCATTTGCGTTCTTGTCTGCTGGCCATCTCGTTAAACTGCGTTACTTTATTAATGGAAGCAATTACAGCCGCCGCGGTGGCTCAGTGGTTATGCATGATGCTCGGCTGCTGACCCGAACTACGCGCGGGTTCGGTCCTGGCCGCGGCGGTTGCATTTCGATGGAGGCGACATGCTAGAGGCGCATGCAATGTGCGACATCAGAGCACAGCACGTTAAAGAACCACGTGTGGTCGAAATTATCCGGAGCCCTTCACTACGGATAGACTCAGTCGCTTTGGGACGTTAAAAACCTTAAAACCACAAACTGTTGACGCTGAAAAAAAAAATGCCGAGACAGACTTTAAGTGACTTTTTACCAAAGATTTTCCACATTAAATCACCGAAAAAAGTCAGTACTTAATTTGTCGAAAAAAAAAATCTTCGTCGAAAAAAACAACGAGACTTGCACTGAAACAAACACCGAACAAAGTCCGCCGAATTTTCGAAAAATAAAAACCGAAAAGGCCAACCCCTGTCTATACCTTACACGAAGCGTTTCACCTAACACATGCATGATGAAAGGACCGTACATAGAATGAAACCGTCAGCAGCCTTGGCGTCTGGAGCTGACAAAAAGTGATATAACGTCATGACCCTGACGTGGTCGCCGCAGCTAAGTGTGACGAGAAAACTAACAGCAAACACGTCTGCTGTCTGTGGCAGAATGAGTCAGGGCTAGGCAGGAAAGGAAATCAGACTGGCCTTTGTCGCCGTGACGCCAGGAGTGGGCTACTCAGCCCTCGCGACCCCGCACCTTCCCCGCTTTCATCGCTCAGCACCCCTAGCCCGAACAACGACACCCCCCACGGCACGGGGGCAAAGGCCAGCCTTTCCTCCTTTCCTGCCTAGCCCCTGCTGCACTGCCACAGAAAGTCGTCCCCGAGTACAGAGTTTTCCCTCACCAGAGGTGCGACATATACCCACGCTCAAGGCCTGTCCGCCGATGCACCGTTCCCAAAGTTTTTCTCGCTACCGTTTCAAAGCGCACGCGCGTCCACAGGCAGGGCAGGTGCGCCCGTCGGCCATAGCGCTACCGCGAGTTCCGGCAGCAGCGCGGATGCCGTCGCAGCACCACACCGACCGGGAGCCGGCCTAATCGGGCACGCTGCCTCCTTGCATAACGGAGCAAGTGGCCGCGCGGCAAACGGAAAACGCGGTCACGGAGCGCAGCAGCGCTGGGCGCGGCTTTCTCCTCAGCCACGAGAGCGCCGCTGGTACTCACGCACCGGCCGCCTCACACTGGGCAGGCGTACAGTAGTACCTCGGCGTAGACGCCTCCTGCATTAAGTTAGTCTGCTTCGTTCTCTGCATGTTGGCGCCAGAATCAGCCGCCACATCGACTGCCCCGCAGGCCTCTTCTAGCACGTCGTCTTCTAGCGGTAACACAAGAAAAAAAAATGAAATCCCGCTGACGCGAGGGGAAAAAAATTGAAAGAAGAAACCCGAATGGGAGATGAAAAAAGTTGGAGGACGCTCAGGCTTTGTCTTTAATAAGAGTGGAACGCGACAGCGTGTTGCAGCGCTGCCAGGGAGTCCACGGAGCGCCATCGCCCGTTCGGCGCGACGCCTTGCCCGTTGGAAACACCTTTTAACGTTTTTTTTTTCAATTGTTTCAATTAATTGATCAATTACACTCAATTTTCTCAATTACCATGATCAAGCATTGGCTTTTCATTCTGAGCATTTTTACACCTTTGAACCCCCCCCCCCCCATTTTCAAATTTTTCATTTCTTTAATTAATCACTTCATGACAAGTACTTAATTAACTAGTCATCGCCTATCAAAAGCCAATCAATAACTAGAACCACAAATTAGCATGATATGATTATTTCTTTTACGCAGCCCCCGATTGTTCGAGCAACGCTGGCCCATGGTGACCGTCAAAGTGGTCTCACACGGTATGCCTGCCTTTTTCCGACAGAATTATCGAACGGCGAGATCCCCGTCCAGAAACTCGCAGCACCCACAGCTACGAGAGGCGCGACGCCGGCCGCAATCCAGGCGTGCGACCCTGCTATGCTCAGGCGCCGAGCGGCGTCTACGCTGGCTCGACGAGGCACATGAGAAAATCCTGCATAACTGACGGTAGCCGAGCAAGCACGCCCGCGAAAAAAGTCGCAGAAATGATCCGCGATACAAGCGCTGGAAGGTTTTGGAGTCAGAACATTGCTTGGTGGTGCATGCCCCAGATACCATGTACCGACACACTGAAAACCGTACCAGCCTCCTCAAAGGCAGATGGTGCTTGCATCGTCGAAGGCACGTATCGAGATTAAGTTCCGATATTCAGGAGAGCCACGCGCTGTTTCGCTCTCCCTCCGCCGACATTCACAGAAGCGGCTGCGCGACGTGTCGTTCGGTGAAGAGGTCGAGTAATCACACATGCAGGATGCAATCGGTTCGAATCACGGCAGAACCGTGGTGTTAACGGAACCGCCATTGAAACGGCGGTTGCGAACCTCTATCCAAAAAAGTGCCAAACGATAGCGTCGAACGTGAATCCCAAGATGTGCTGAGCAGGCGAGTGGCAGTCAAACCTATTCACGCTGTCATACATCGACGGCGGATTCGGACAATGCAACTGCTTCTTTTCATCCCATCATACACCGCACTATTTAACCAAGGGAACGGAGCAGCGCAAAAACATGCAATCACACAAGAAGGACAAGACACGACACGAGCGCTGATATATGCGCTCGTGTCGTGTCTTGTCCTTGTGTGATTGCATGTTTTTGCGCTGCTCCGTTCCCTTGGTTAAATAATGCACCAACTAGCCAAAAAAGAGGTTTTACTGAAATACACCGTACTACGCACCGGTTTCTGTGCCATTCACAAGCACCTTTCGTTCACTAATGCGCGAATACATCTCACCTGATTGTGGTTTGCCGAAACAAATGGGGCTTTTTCGAATAACAAAATGGTCAATACAGCGCCAGTGCCCCGAGATCTGTCACGATGACACAGCGGCACACCAACCGCTTATTGAAAACGGTGATCTGACCATAGACTTGAAAGGGAATACTAATGCGCACACAGAGAGAGGTAGTAGTACGCGCATGCAACATGCTTGCTCACGGTCTTCTCAAGTTCAATACCCACACCACATGACAACTAAAAACATTATTCCTGAACAAAACCGAATAATTTTTCGCCATTTTATGCCTACGCGGCAGCCGTTTCGACGAAATACGAAAGCGAACGTAGCAGCGTACTTTAACGACGACGAGCACTTTGGTCATACAGAGCTCCAAAGCGCGAGTAGCAACGTGCCGTCCGAGGGCTATAAAACACCCTGCGGTATCGGCCAGCCTCGTGTATCTGCACAATAAGTTCATTAGGTAAAAAAAAAAAACAAGACCATAAGTCCAACGAGGACGGAAATGCCTGCCCTCAGGTTGGGTTTTTCTCTGTTCTAGTTTCCGTTTCACACAAGACTGATACCTAAGCGCGCACGCAACACAGTAGCCACACGGAGTGTAACACGATCTCACCGATATCACGTCACTCAGCCCTAGAATTCAAGCAACAGGAAGAGAAAGCCATGCCAATGACAACGGCGGCCTAGCCAGTGCTTGCTTAAGCGAGACAACTTCGCGCAGCTTGTCCCTTGGAGACTTGCATAATTGATCATGCAACAGCGCTCTCGCTCTGCTGCCGTTACCCTGCACCCCGACACCTTCCTACAAAAGCGGTGACAAAGTGCGTGACAATCACGCCCTGCAGCAAGCGCGAAGGTGGCCGGACGAAGCCAACTCAATACCTGTCGTACGACCACCTGTGGCCAGGAGGCACGTATTTCCCCAACTGCCACCACCTAACTTTTCAAAGGCTTCTCTCACAACTAGAAACGTTTTGCTTCATACAACACGATATTATTACAGCCAAATGATAGCGCGTTCGCACCAGACAATATAAAACACCTTATTGCATTGAAAAGTAACTTTTCAGTCAGGTTAAAAACTTTGTTTTCTTTCCCCCTCCTCAGACAGGAGACTTACCCAAGAGGTGCTGGCGTTTGTTTCTTTTTGTTAGGGTTAGCAACTGAGGCCGCACTTGACACGGAGAGGCTTTCAAAGCTTGCAGAAACACTGTCACACACTTCCGACGCCGTACCGTCAGCGAAACGCGCTGGGCGCAACTCTTGCGACAACTTTGACACCGGACTGGCCCAAACTCACAACGAAACGACTGACGGAGCGGCGCGAGCCACCCTGCCGCATCGACCACCGACTCATACAGTACCGAAAAATGCTAGCGGCGCCATCTTGACGGCGGTGTCATCTGGCGGTGGTTGAGCAGACGAGCGCCGTGCGCAAGCTCTGTCGTCTGCTACCACTGCGCGGCGTCTGCTAGCGCCCCGTAGGGCGCGCCGAGCGCAGCAGCAATTCGTGAACCTTTCAAAACAATTTGAAAGCAGTATGGTACGCCCCCAATTTGGCGCTTTCCGTCTTCGAAGATGCTCAATGCACGCTTAAAATTGCGAATACTGTTTGTAGCTAATTTTTATTTTTCCGAGTTTCTCGACTACCACCGCCAGACCGCAGAGATTACAAAATAATTCTGGTGATGGCGTTGTTGTTAACAGCCGAAAGCGGTCAAAGGACTCCTTTTTATGTTAGACCGCTACGAGCGAAAATATAGAAAATGAATGCAGCTAAGGCAACAGTAATAATTTGACGCTTGTTTCCGCAAACCATTTTATTCAGTAAATGAAAAAAGTTTAATACGTCCCTAATTATATAGTCCTTTCGCTATATTACCTTGATACCAGGACGGCATCAGGAAAAGCATCCATGCATGCAAATTAGCATATGTGATGTCACGATGCGTGCACTACGAATCTAGAGATCATGTGCTGCGTGACAGTAATTATGAGGCATACAACGCGCTACCAAATGATAGCGCAGTACTGACAGCAGAGACATTTGTGAGAGCGGCGGGATTTTGCAAAGGGTCGATGGCAGTTTTGAACGCTCATAAAATGCTTGCTTTCAAAATAACTAGTCTTGATCGTGCCCATCGAAACAAAGCGTGAGATGGAAAGCGCATGAACTCGTATAACCATGGCGCAAAGTATTCAGAGCCCACGCAAACTACCTGTCAATATTTCTGAATTTACTATGCTGCATAAACCATTTTAGAAAATCTTTAATCTATAAAATGCACACGATGCGAAGGCTCCTGAAAGAACTGCAAATGAATACTCATTTCGCCTTTCTCAGGCAGAGTAATAATAATAATAATTGGTTTTGGGGGAAAGGAAATGGCGCAGTATCTGTCTCATATATCGTTGGACACCTGAACCGCGCCGTAAGGGAAGGGAGAAGGGAGGGAGTGAAAGAAGAAAGGAAGAATAGGTGCCGTAGTGGAGGGCTCCGGCATAATTTCGACCACCTGGGGATCTTTAACGTGCACTGACATCGCACAGCACACGGGCGCCTTAGGGTTCGTATTCTTTGATGTTTCGTGTGCTTGTATGGGTGACTGTGGTGGCCTTTATTAAGCAGTACTTAGAAAATCTTAGCCAGTTGAGACTACATATCTCGTGGGAGCCCTAGCTGAGCTAGAAGGTAGGTATCAAGATGTCTAAAAAATTTTTGCAAGCAGACGACAACATATCAAGGCATTTTACTGCCTCAGAGGCCAGCTGACATGTCTATGAGGGTTTATCTAGATTATTATAAAATGTCTGACGAACTTTTGTGGGTGTCTAGAAGTTATCTTGGGTCAGCTACAAAACGACCTCTAAATACATCTTGTAGCTCAAATAGATGGAGCATTAGCTGAACTAGAGGACATTTACAGAACGTCTGAAAGGTATCTGGAAATATTTTGCAAGCAATTTTTAGATGTCTTGCCAAGACATTTTCCGAACGTTATAAACTGTTCGAAGATTCACTTAGGACGTCTTCAAGACGGGTTGGACATCTTGCCAAAATTGCTTCTAGTCGTCTGAAAGATGACACAGTGTTCAGTGGGTACGGCACCTCTTTTTTCTTCTTTCACTCCCTCCTTTATCCCTTCCCTTACGGCGCGGTTCAGGTGTCCAACGATATATGAGACAGATATACTGCGCCATTTACTTTCCCCCAAAACCAATTATTATTAATTATCAGCTGAAAGCGAAAAAAATACAAGCAATTCAAAAATAAGCCGCTGCACTGAGCCAGAAATTGATTACAAAATAATTAAAGTATACAAAACGTTGCATATGTTCTTAGCTAACATTCATGCAAGAAAGGAAGAGAGGTGCCGTAGTGGAGGGCTCCGGAATAATTTCGACCACCTGGGGATCTTTAACGGGCACTGACATCGCACAGCAGACGAGCGCCGTAGCGTTTTTCCTCCATAAAAACGCAGCCGCCGCGGTCGGGTTCGAACCCGGGAACTCCGGATCAGTAGTCGAGCGCCCTAACAACTGAGCCACCGCGGCGGGTCTCAGGCGGAGGCTGATTTCAATTATCCGCCGCAAAACGTTGGAAAGATACACATGAAGAATATGGTCACATCGCCGTTGGCCATCTGTTTTAGCTGATAGTGCAGTTTTGCCGAAGCCTGTTTAAGAAAACAAACCTGCTTGGCCCAACGCTGGCCCATATCCGGCAGCCAATCAAGCTGGCAGAACGGCCACTTGAGGATTGAAATTGGCCTTGCAAGGGCCAGTCGCCGACGTCAAGCCACAAGCCAAGCTTGAGGGTGGACTTGGCTGAGGTCGGGCCATGCTCAGCTCTACGATGGCCCAACGACAAACTACCTTTATATCCTAGTGGGCACACTGGAATGACGGCTGTGTAGAACACATATACAACGTTTGCGTGAATTCGACAGTAGTAGAGTTGAGACCCTTTTTTTAAGGAAAAGTAAAAACATCGATGAAGAGAGCAGAGGACGAGTCGTGCCTTTCTTTCTAAAAAGCCTGCAGGTTCATTAAGCACTGCATTATATGCGAAAATTGTTTGCGAAAATTAATTTGCATATTCTGTAACTTGGACGTGAAGAAAAAAAACAGGCAGCTGATTGCAAAGGCAGCTACAGCTAATTGCAAAATATAGTTGAGATGTTAACATTTTTACAGGTTAAACGGGTATAATACCACAAACCGTCGCAGCGACCATGTTTAACAACAAGCCCTTGCAACGGACAACTCAAATGATAAAACACTAAAAAAGAGAAGAGTTCATGCAACACCAGCATGCTAAACATGCAACCACACAATTAAAGAATAATCACAATCTTATATATTCCAAATCTAAGACCGCCCATTTGGAAAGGCTGGTATTTGCTCGTTAAGCAAAATTATTTATTTCAGTTATGAACCTGTGATGACTCAAACGAGAAATATAAATGAGAAGATCATATTGCAATATCTTTTATTCGAAAAACCATATTAGTTCACTATGCCATCTTTGTTGCGAACATTATGAAAACGTATCAAGACGTGATTTTCGCACACATATATACGCCCGTGCGACATGCGCACGTTGTGATGTTCATATTTACGTACTCCAGAAAAAGTTCTGCCGGGGGTAAACAATCAAGACAACATCGATCGTTTCGACCAGCGGCTGGGCCAGCTCTTCCACATAATTTTGTTTTAAAATTTGGCTGATGTGGCTAGTTGCCAACGGTGGTCGGTTGTTGAGCCTTGTTTGCTATAGTCGGGTACAACTCAAAAACGAAGCGGCTTTTCCCCGCCAAAGGAACCCCTTCCAGCCAAAGGTGTCGGCCGATTCTCATGAGACTGCTGGCGTGACAATGAAGTGAGCAGCGGGACAGTGCAGAGAGGGGAATATCCCCGACCATGGATATAAGGAATTATCCCCTTTTATCTGTCATTTCCTGCATTGGCTGGAAAGGGGTCCTTTGACGGGGAAAAGCCGCTTCGTTCTTGAGTTGTACCCGGCTATAGTATGTGCGTCGGTGGCAGGCTATTGTCCAGTCATTTGCCGATGTTAGGTCGTTGGCATTTGCCAACCTTTGGGCGACATGATAGTTGGCCAGTTGTAGCCCAACGCTGGCCCGCATTTAGTTAGCCTTACACATCGGTTACCATCTCACGACCGGCGATTTACCAACCATTGGTCATTGGCCAATTTTCCTTGGGTTAAAATACAAAATTACAGCGAAAAGTGGTATTACTATACTCAGTTTCATACATCACGTGCAACCCTGTCAAAGCTAGGGCTCTTGTTTGCGCTTTCTGCATCCGCGACCAAAAAGTAGTGCGTTGCTTGTTGTGAGCGAAACATAGTAAATGCTTTGCCTGTAGGCCTATTACTTGAAACGTTTGTTATGAGCTTGATTAAATGCATTCTTATTGCCGACGACACGCTGCCGCTTTCTCATGCCTTAGACCACTCGGCCACAGAACAAGCGCGGAGTAACACGCCTCCCTTTATTTCCCTTGCGGACTACTTCCGTACCTTTCACAGCGTTGCACCTGATGTATGAAACGGACTTTAGTTCTCGCAACCATCCCCTTGCAGCGAAGACAAAGCCCTATGGGGCATGCAACAAATGTTGCTATTGTCGAACAGAAAAGATCACGTCATCTGAGAATCTGAGGCCTTGCCCGGGAACCCCTCGGGTTGCAGGCCGGATTTGACGCTGCATCGCACGCGCTTGCAGGTGCACATTCAACATTTGATACCACTTTGCCTATCTAGAATGAAAAAAAAATCAACTATTTTTCTTTACCCCTACCCCCCCCCCTCTCTCTCTCCCTCCTGGCTGCCTTGGCCTGTATTAAGTCCCGGCTGCAGCGGCTGCTTTTCGATGGTGGTGGTGGTGGTAAAAACATTTATTAATTATAGAGAGAGGTGGAGGCGGGACGCAAAATGCGTTCATGTACTGTGTCAATGCCTACTGAAGAACATGCCTGAAGCGTCTCCTCGATTTCAATGGGCCTCGAGATCGCCTCGACAGTGCGCAGACTGGCCGCTAGGCGGCGCTAGAAGATGACCCTCAATTTCGGTTTCAATGGCTGGGAGACTGTCATGTGCGGCGCCCGATCATTCTGTTTCATTCTTTTTTCAAACTTTGAGCAATAAATTTTAGTTTGCTAACAAAAAAAACGAGTTTTTGGATGTCTCAGGGCAGCAAATGCTTAAAAAGTCTAAGATTACTGAAAGAGGATCATCAGTTTCGATTTCGAAATCCAAAAGCGTGCTGTGCACCTCGTTCTATCAGGCCGTTAGGACCTTTTGTCTGCTGTATAACCAGTAACTTTTGGACGGTTTACAACAAAAAGAGCATGTTCGAAACATCCATATTGTCGCAAATGCTTGAAGTATCTAGAAATACCGCAAAATAAGTATTTACACTGCATGATTCATGGTTAAGTATATTGTACTGTTGCCAATGGCAAGAAATAAACTACTTCGGACAAGCAAAAAGGGATAATAATCCATGAGATATAGTAAGGACAGGAGGAAGTCCGGAATTACCTGAGCTCTGAACTGTAGCCAGGTGACACGTGGCAAAGGAGGACTGCATATGGCGCTCAATGAATGAAAGCCGGAGACGTCGCGGCAACTTGCCTGGGGAGTCGCTGGCCCGCAGGGGGCATATCCCTCATATCTAATGTTCTTAGAACTTTGCGAAGCGCGTTTCTTATAATCTTGCTGCGGAGCATTTCGAGAGATGTTTTGATCAGGTGAAGCAGATCTTGGAGGGCAGCCTAGCTGCGCTGTTTCTGGTCATTTTTCCAACGGGCTTTCGCCGAACGATGCCTCCTTGAAAAGCGTTGAGAAATTTCAAATAAACTCATGCCCCTCTTCTCTAGTCTTTTCGCTAGAAACACAGCTCACTAGGTTCCTGTGTGATGCACACGCGCACAGTGACGTCGGGAATAACACAGAAGGCCTGACTGACCGGATTTATCCAAATGACAAGCACGTGCGTTCCCACTGAACACAGAACATCTTGTAGATGTCCTGAAACGTCTGTGATGGTCATAAATATCTTGGTCTACAAAATACATCTACAAGACGCTGTTTTACACTTTCTAGAAGACATATTATGTAGGACGTCAAGTAGTTGTCTTATTAAAAATTTTTTTTCGCTTTCAGCTGATAATTAATAATAATTGGTTTTGGGGGAAAGTAAATGGCGCAGTATATCTGTCTCATATATCGTTGGACACCTGAACCGCGCCGTAAGGGAAGGGATAAAGGAGGGAGTGAAAGAAGAAAAAAGAGGTGCCGTACCCACTGAACACTGTGTCATCTTTCAGACGACTAGAAGCAATTTTGGCAAGATGTCCAACCCGTCTTGAAGACGTCCTAAGTGAATCTTCGAACAGTTTATAACGTTCGGAAAATGTCTTGGCAAGACATCTAAAAATTGCTTGCAAAATATTTCCAGATACCTTTCAGACGTTCTGTAAATGTCCTCTAGCTCAGCTAATGCTCCATCTATTTGAGCTACAAGATGTATTTAGAGGTCGTTTTGTAGCTGACCCAAGATAACTTCTAGACACCCACAAAAGTTCGTCAGACATTTTATAATAATCTAGATAAACCCTCATAGACATGTCAGCTGGCCTCTGAGGCAGTAAAATGTCTTGATATGTTGTCGTCTGCTTGCAAAAATTTTTTAGACATCTTGATACCTACCTTCTAGCTCAGCTAGGGCTCCCACGAGATATGTAGTCTCAACTGGCTAAGATTTTCTAAGTACTGCTTAATAAAGGCCACCACAGTCACCCATACAAGCACACGAAACATCAAAGAATACGAACCCTAAGGCGCCCGTGTGCTGTGCGATGTCAGTGCACGTTAAAGATCCCCAGGTGGTCGAAATTATGCCGGAGCCCTCCACTACGGCACCTATTCTTCCTTTCTTCTTTCACTCCCTCCTTTATCCCTTCCCTTACGGCGCGGTTCAGGTGTCCAAAGATATACGAGACAGATACTGCGCCATTTCCTTTCCCCCCAAAAAACCAATTATTATTATCACTCACCTTATACTACTAGGAAATCTTAGCTGATCATCCTTACATACCCTACTCCACTGCCCTCTGCAATGTGCATGGGGAGAACTGCCGATCTACGAAGTTACTGAAGATATTTTCGTGTTTGTTAATTTATTCTTGGTGCATTAGAATTAGTCTGGTTTAAATGCGACGTTCTGTTAGTTGCAAGTCTTGATTCATACCACAGAACAAAAATAAACTCATAAATGAAACCTAATTTATGGGCACGCACACGCATTCTACATAAGAAAGGGCAAGTAGAAATATCCTGTAGACGTCTGTGAAAGATGTTTCAACTTTTACTGAAACATCACTATTAGATTTTGGAGTCTTTAAGACGTACCGGGCTCAGTGAGCGGCCAGGCAATATACTTTCGGGGACAACTCAAAATGAGTTCTTGAGACTTCTGATTGTCATACATATTTCCTGTTGTAGACTGTGACTCAAGCCATGGTGTACACCTCTAGAATTTGTCTTTGAGAGATCTACAAGAAGTCTTGCAAAAAGTCTTGTAGCTCAAAAAAAAAAGTGGGAGCATTAGCTGAGTTACAAGGTGTCTACAGAGTGTTTCAAGATGCCTAGAATCGCATTGTAATCATCTGCAAGATGTCTTGGTCAAGACGTCTAAGAAATCTCCAATACCTGTCTCAGAGGTCAGTTGAGATGCCTTCATAAGATTGTTTGTTCATCTTGGAAAAACGCATTATATCTGTTTAGTAGATGGATTGGGGCTCAGTGGGCAGGGAGTTGTCACGCATGTGCCACAGGAATCGGAATAGCATGTCCGGGACAATAAATATTCCTGCCTATGCAGTCATGCATGCGTGTACGTGTTGGCAAAATGTGAATTGAACTCTTTTCTATTGTCATGTTTCTGATGGCCACGTGTCTCTCTAGGTGTCTCCTATTTAAACGTAAATATTGCACTGCAGCTATATATAAGTCGAGCCGTAAAACGTCTTGTGAGGAAGCCCTCCAGGCTTCTGAAGCAGAATGCATTGAAGACAGCTTGCTTAAGCGGATTAGTAAGTGCCTTGCGTAGCTGCTGAAAGCGTAAAAATCCTTCCTAAGACAGCTTCCGGACATCTCGGCTAAATATCTTCTAGACAAGTATCAAACAGCGTCTTGTAGATATATTTTGTAGTCCAAGATGTCTGTGACCATTACAGACATTTCAAGACATCTACAAGATATTCTGTGCTCAGTGCGGTACGTAGTGCGTGGAGGGCTCCGGAATAATTTCGACCACCTGGGGATCTTTAACGTGCACTGACATCGCACAAGGCACGGGCGCCTTAGCGTTCTGCCTCCATAAAAAAGCAGCCGCCGCGGTCGGGTTCGAACCCGGGAACTTGAATCAGCTATGCAAGATGATTACAAGCCGGCTTTAAGTAAGTTGTCCTCAAGGCATCCTGCTTCAGAAATATAAAGCGATTCCTCAAAAGACGTTTTATGACTACAGCAATATCGCCGTGTATATATAATTACAGACGCCACCAGCATATACATATACCTACATAACGCCACCTGTAAATCACCAAAAGTTGGCCACAAAGCGGTCATTTTGTTGAGATTAGTGCTCAGGACACGTTAAAAAATTGGTTGTAACGCGATATAGAGCCTCGCCGCGGTGGCTCAGTGGTTAGGGCGCTCGACTACTGATCCGGAGTTCCCGGGTTCGAACCCGACCGCGGCGGCTGCGCTTTTATGGAGGAAAAACGCTAAGGCGCCCGTGTGCTGTGCGATGTCAGTGCACGTTAAAGATCCCCAGGTGGTCGAAATTATTCCGGAGCCCTCCACTACGGGACCTCTTTCTTCCTTTCTTCTTTCACTCCCTCCTTTACCCTTCCCTTACGGCGCGGTTCAGGTGTCCAATGATATATGAGACAGATACTGCGCTATTTCCTTTCCCCCCCAAAACCAATTATTATTATTATTATTATATAGAGCACTGGCAATCACGTGTGGTCGACATTAATTAACAATTTATTAACATAAATCACGCTAGGTAAACAACTAGTAATTTACTAAACTTTTTATGCATTTTTTGAAAACAAGCGCATTGTTTTTGAAGACAATTTTAGTTGTTTTGTTGCTTTCTGCGGTCCGGTTGTCGTTGTTTGTTCCGGCCGTTCCCGCCAGTTATGAGGCGTCATGCGTCGCTTCGCTGCTTGCTTCGCCGACTTCGCTTCGCGTACAGTGCACTGTAACTTCGCGTTACCGACGAAATTTGCTCGCTTTGAACCGAGAGTGCTGGCAGGAGGTGCGGGACTGGTTGGGAAGCTGCAACTCTTCTAGCACGGATTGCTCGCTGCCAGGTGCTCCGGTCAGCAGGTAATGTTTCGTAATCATGCAGCGGCATAAGAAAAGTTTTGAAAACTTATCGCGGTGGCAGAAGAGGCGACGCCTAAACGAAGGAGTCTCTAGACTTGTTTCTGAACGTTGGAACTCCGGTACTGGAGAAAATGCTAGCACAAACAGCATTCACCTTCCCAGCGCTGATGAGCCATCCAGCTCTTCTTGCAACAGCTAGGGCTCGCACACACGAAACCGATCGCGAGGTGCTGTTTTATTGCCTCGACTCCGCTACCTCATTTGTTGAGACAGGTGGTGAAGAAATGAGCGTGGAAAAGTTTCCCACTGCCTTTAGTGCAACTGAACTTGAGTTTAGCGGGTCCGGATCCATTGCTGGTAGTTCGAGCGCTGAGGTCACTCGGCATTCATCCGTAAGTGGTATTTCCCGGGCTACCCCTGTAAGCAGAGAGTTTGGAAATGTGTTTTCTCCTCGTAGTGACACAACGTCGCTATCATACGCTTCTGCGGATGACCAGCCAGTAGAAATAACGCCTGAAAGCGACAGAGACGTCGTCTTGGTAGGCGATGAACATGCGCAAGCGAGTTGCGATACATATCTCTCCGAAATGCAGGCCACATGCGTTGGTACGCGAGCATGAGCAAGCGGGTTGCGATAAGGCCACGAACGCCGAGAGCGATTCAGAGAGCCTGAAGCATTTTCTTGCAAAGTGGTCCGCTGAAAACAATATAACTCACAGTGTTCTTTCTTTGCTGTTAAAAGAACTAAGGAAGCATTCATGCTACTCGGGAATTCCCAGCGACCCTAGGACGTTGCTGTGAACACCTCGAACAGTGGATATAAGAGCTGTGGTGCCCGGGTCTTATTGTCATTTTGGCATTGAAAAATGCTGAAGAGTCCTGCTCTTGCATGTAGATGCAGCATCTGTTCCAGCCAGAATTGGCATTATGTTTTACTTTGATGGGCTTCCTCTCACAAAAAGCTCCCACAGCCAGTTCTGGCCAGTTTTAGGAAAAACAGAAGACATACCTGGTAACAATGCCTTCCTGGTTGGTTGCTACCATGGACATGCAAAACCGAGCTCAGTGCATGAGTACCTTTCAGATTTCATTGCGGAGATTACAGGTCTTATTTCAAATGGGCTCTATTTTTCTGGCCGTCTTTGAAAGGTGTACATTAGGGGATTCATATGTGATGCTCCTGCAAAAGCCTTTTTGTTAGGCATCAAGTCACACACAGGTTATTTTGGTTGTGGCAAGTGCACTCAGGAGGGCAAGTATGTTCGTGGGTCAGTAGTTTTTTTGAAGACGAATGCACCTCTACGGACAGATGAAAGTTTCGCACAGAAATTTCAGGAAGAGCACCATGTTAGAGACACACCTCTCAGCACATTGCCTGTAGGACTTGTCTCACAGTTCCCACTGGATTATATGCATCTAGTTTGTATTGGTGTTATGAAAAAGTTGCTGCTTTTATGGATGATGGGCAATAACTTGTACCGCCTTTCTTCCACAATTGTGAATGCAATCTCACAGCGCATATTGAATGTTAGGCAGTTCTGCTGCTGCGAGTTTGCTCGTCTTCCACGACCACTGAAGGATCGTGGCTTCTGGAAGGCGACTGAACTTCGCTCATTTCTGTTGTACCTTGGTCCATTAGTGCTGAAGGACATCCTGGATCAAGAAAGATATGAGCACTTCCTTGCGCTTCATGTTGCAGTCAGGATCCTTGCCAGCCCTGACATGTGCAACACTCACAATAGCTATGCCAACGAGCTCCTTCGTTTCTTCGTTCTTTTAGATCTTTGTATGGTCGCAGCAAAGTGTCCTACAATGTTCACAACTTAGTCCATTTGGCCAACGATGCCCTGAACTATGGTGCACTGGATAGCTTCAGGCCTTTTCCAGCTGAAACACCTTCTTCGAAGCTCAACACGGCCACTTGAGCAACTACACAATAGGATAACTGAACTCAGTGCTAGTGAGAGTCTTTGTCCTATTAAGACTACAGAATGTCCTGTGACTTACAAGCAACTGCATACAGGAGGAAAGCTGCCAAATTCATGTAAATGGTCGCAATTTCGTGTTGCTGTTTTTCCCGTTTGTTCTAAAGGCATCTACTGGAGATAACTGTTGTGTCCTTTCTGACTCTACTGTCATTGTTGCCCATGACTTCTGTTTTAATAAAGCAGAGTCGAAAGTGCTTCTTGGAAGGCAGTTCATGTCATCCCGTGATTTCTATACTGCTCCGTGCAGGTCTTCTGACTTCGATATTTTCATAGTGCCCAGCCTGTCATGCTGTTGCAAAGTATGGCCTTTGGCTAGCGTGAAAACAAAGTGCCTTTTGCTGCCATGTTCAGCGTCGCACCAAGAGTACCTGGTGGTTCCATTGCTTCATGCAGCCTAAGTGCTGAAATTTTGAGTTTTTCAATTTCTACAAAGTTTTGCTGTCTTTCTGATCAACAATATACAACAGTTTTATTCTTCGAAGCAATGTTTGTGGTCCTACACTTGCTTCATGCCTAAGTGCTCAAATGTACAGTTTTTTTTCTTTTTATAGGACAAGGTTGTCTGCATCTTTTGATAACAATTGAAAAGTTTCATTCTTCCAGGACTGTGTGTTCTTGTTTCATGCAGCCTAACTGCTCAAATTTTGAGTTTTTTAATTTTTATTGAACATGGTAATGCTGCATATTTTTTATCAGTGCAAACGTGTAGTTTCCCAGGACTGTGCTGTTGTACGCTTGCTTCATGCAGCCTAATTGCTCCATTCTTAAGTTTATTTTTGCAGGACAAAGGTGTGCTGTATCTACTTAATGAAGAATAGAAAGGCTTAGGTTTTTTTTTCAGGAATGTTTGCTGTGGTGCGCTTCTCAAAGGACAGCACTGTCGACGTGGTTCCAACCTACTGGCTCGAAGATGACAAATGTTACTGGCCAACAAATTCCAATGTGTCGAGAGCCTTGAAGGCAGTCAAGCACAGAGAAGTACCAGATGTCACATTCCCGAAACATGACGTCATTGTACTTATACTTAGCATGGAAGGTAAAGATACAGATAGTTTTAACACCACTTTAACGCTTTTGTGGTTAATTATTCATTGTCACTTTTAAATTTGTCAGTTATTTATATTCTTTAATTTGTGTGCCATGTTTGGGGTTGAGAACTGATACATGTCTATGAACTAGAAATATTAAGTCCCTTTTTCCGTCACAGACTGTGGCAACAAAAACATGTGATGAACTCAGCCAAGGAGTTGTCAAGGTGGTTACAAGATATTATTAATACAGAGCTCTTTTTATGATTACTGGCCCTGGAGGCATTGAGCAGAGCTAGCGAACCAGTACATAACCTTTTCGTCTCTAGTGCTTTTCTACACCTTTAGGATAATTGTTAAGTTGTTCAAGGCCAACGTGCAGTTGCAACTTGATGTGTTATGGTTGTTATATATTTAATTACTGCTGTGCTTATCTCCTTAGAGACTTTTCAGAGAGCAAGATCCAAGCTAAAGAAAGCGGAGAATACTGATGACATTGCAACGTCGACAGACCAAGGTATTTGTCTCCCAATACTAGTTTTTCTACATTTGAGTAGTTGCTGTGGTTTTTAGGGTAGCCTATATTTTAGTAACTGTAAAATGGCTACACCATGGCTTGATCAGATCAGTACAGTGCAAGTATAGTCTTGACGTGTAGCATTCCTGTTTGGAGCCTGCTAATTTTCCGATTAATATCCTTTGAACATTTTAATAGAAAAGGGCCGTGGGAAGCGCAAGCGGTTTGCAGTATTCACATCAGATGATTCTGATAGCGATGAGCCAAGCTGTGCCCTTCCACCACCCTTTCGGCTGAGAAGGTAAGAAAATTTGCTTTATTTCTGAAAAAAAAAATAAGCTGGAGTAAAGGCTGGCAGTGCAAATGTTGGAGGCTCCAAACTCTCTGTGGTGGAACGTATTAAATTGACGGATTGAGAAAAAAGAATCCACGAAAATCCATGGGAGGCACCAAATGTTGCATTATTCCATTGGAAATAGTTTAATATTGTGTTATGATCTTAATATTTTTTTCATATTCTCCTGAGTCCTCCTCTTATGTATTGTGTTCATGCTAATAAGATAAAAGTAATTTTTTTCACCATGCCATCATTCCTACTGACGTTCGTAAAAATAGTAGCTAACACACAATTCTGCCAAAACCTCTTAAACCTGTGAAATTAGGCGCCTTAGTAATGTGCTATGATATAGTTCAAATTGATTTAGAAAGTTATGAAATTCTTCACATTCCCTACACTAGAGATTGCTCTTATCTGCATAGTGGAGGAGTTCATGAAATCCTCTTTCGTTCTCCAAATCTCAAATTTTTGTCATCATGATTTAAAGCCTGTCAAACATCCTTTGCTCCAAAATTAAGCCACATCTGATAAATTTATAAGGATACTGAAATGTGATGGGAGAAAGGGGGCTAGTAACAGTGCTTTGGTTTTAAATGCTGTGTTTCTTGCATCTTCTAGCTGTTCCAATGATGGTCCCTCACAAAGGAACACATTGCCATCAAGTCCTTCAAGTATGCTGTCTTCACTTTTTGCACTCCTCTGTTTAGTGAACTTGTGCAATTTAGAAAGGGGACGTCTAGTTGTGCCAAAAATATTTCGGCCATAGGTGTGTTGTCCTCATACTTTAGGAAAGGAGGAATTTTCGGCACCACATTGAACCTAGTTCGTGTATAAAGAAAGGAACGCCGACCAAAGGTTGTTGTTAATACAAAGACGTTTCAGCTTCCATACGGAAGCCTTGATAACTTGAAGCCTTGATCAGAGTGATCAAGGCGATCAAGGCTTCCGTATGGAAGCCAAAACGTTTTTGTATTGACAACCTGTGGTCGGCCGGCGTTCCTTTCTATATACATGAGTCTTCTACCCGACTAGATGAGTTTTCGTCAAACGTTAGATTTCATTGGACCTAGTTCATATTTAGTGGCCTTTCATTGAATTAGGAGAGGTGCGGCTTTCAGCACACATTCTTGTTTTTTAATATATTTGGATGAAAATTTTTTAAATTAGTAATGCATCTGTGACTAACTGCAATTTTTTTCCTGTTCAATTCAAGAACTTTTTTCTACCAATTCTGTTCTCTTCTACACTTTGTAGAAAACCTGCAAACTTGACAAAATGCATTAGAAGACTAGTTCAACAGTCATCACCTTTCTAAACGCATGCTATATGTCAAGACAATAGCAAATTTCTTTTTTGTTTTTTGGTGCAACACAGACTTTTCATTCTTTATCGAGTGGTTTGCATACAGGTATCTAAACTGTGTACTAGATGTGACCCCAAAATCAACCATTTATCATAATGTAGATCTAAGCTTGTCATTGCACTTCCTCTTGTTCCGGGTGCTAAATAAAAAAAAAACTCAAAATAAAAGGGGCACTAAAAGAGAATACTAAGTCAGGCTAGACTGATACATAGCATTACCCAATTGCAAATGTCATTTTTACCTAGAACAAAGATCTAATAAGCCAGAATATTGTATAAACGTGAAGTACCTGTGGTGCCACCACTTGCGGATTCAGCTGTCATGGGTGACGTCGGATGAGTGCTCTCAAGCAAGGTTATTTCACTACGCGAGTGGGCGATTACCACCAAAATATGAAGCAAACGCGGTGAGCATAGGCAAGAATGCGGGCAGTTCAGATCACCAATAGGAACGCTAAATGCTAACATGAGTGCTTAATCTTTCGTTTCGAATTCTGTGCACTTAGGCTACATTTGGCCTATCAGAAGCATTCACGCTTTCTTGGGTTTGCTAGGCAGCCGGTGAAACGGTTTTATTCTCACTTCAGCTGTCGGTGGCAGTCGAATCGAGCTTTCTGAAGCTGAAACTTCAAAGTATTTACTTTTTTAAATACACATTTGTGCAGACACGCTTGATGCATGCATGTGTAAAATTGTTAAAGCAGTCGAGAAAGCACCTTCAAAGGAATCACTGCTCGGATAGGCTCCAGATGACATCACCGGTATAGTCTAAGCGAAGGCTGCTTTTTTTGGTCGCTGATGCTGGAGACTACGCGGATTTCTAATCAATGTTGATCGGATAAGGTAAGTACATCATCCAAACATGATATTCAAAAGTGACTGTGGTATGTGATCTCTGCATAAAATTTCAGTCAGAATAAGTGAGCGAAACCGTTGCACCGGCTCACCGGCCGCATAACGAACCCAGCAAAGCAGGAATGCCATTTAGCTCTTGCAGTTCTGAACTTATTGCTTGCAACGACCAAACGTAGCCCGAGTCCACAGAATGCGAGAAAAATGATTCAGCGCTCGTGTTTGCGTCTAGCTTTTTTCTCCATCATCTGTTTGGCACTGTTTTAACTAGAAGACTCTCTGCATCCTTGCCTATGCTCGCCGTGCTGCTTTCCTCGTATTTCAATGGTAATTGCCCACTGGCAAGGTGGAATAGTATTTCTCGAGTGAGCTCATGCTGACGCCACCAATGGCAGCTAGTCAATCCGCAAGTGGTGGCGTCACGGGTACTATGCTTTTACACTATTTTCTTGCCTTTTAAAGTTTTGTACTCTATAAAAATGACATTTGCTATCGGGTAATGCTAAGCTATCAGTCGAGCCTGACCAAGTATTTCCCTTTAGTGTCCCTTTAACAAAGCAGTCGTAAAAACATGTTTCACAAGGTGAGCATAGACTCTGAATCAGTATTGAGAGAAATGTATTCAGAGGTGAGCATGACATTTACCTGTCTCTTTATGAGACCTTGAAACTTTCCTTTTATACGATTGCTTCTGTGCACGAAATTTACCTGAGGTACTAGATTTCAATATGCCCAAGCGGTGCTGTTTGGATGAGGCCTAATAAAGATAGGGCGTTACAAGATGTACCGATTTTTTAAGCACTTAATGACCTACAGCACCACATTGGTTGTCAAGTCTTTTCTAGTTCTTCCTGGCAGATTTCAGCCATGAAAATTTAGGACAGTAGAGGAAATTAGTCTCACCAGCAAATTTGATTTTTAAAAACCTATTCTTTGGCCATTTTTTGCAACTTTAAAACCTTGTACTCCCTAAAGTTATCTACTGTGAACAAGTTTCTTGGCCTTGCCCTTTATTATAATGATTTGGTGGTCTATGATCTTGTAGAGTGGCAGGTTCTACATATTCTTAAACAAATATTTATTTTAGCTGCGGTTGCGTTATGCTTGTAGAAAATATAACTTTACATCGCATTCATTGTTAACAGCCAAACTTGCTTCAATGCAGCTTTTGAACAGTCTGCAGCACGTGTACAGATTCCAGCACCTGAACAATCTGAAGTACCTGCGCAACCTGCAGTGGCTGAGCAACCTGTACCATCTACAGAGGAGCAGGATATACATTCAGCGCCCCCGTTGGGTAATTAAAAAGTTACACTTGTCGCTAAACCATAGCTAAACATAAATTATTACAAAATTTCTGCAATTAATTTCACAGAGTAGCGATACTGGGCAATGTTTTATGTGCAGCAGCTATTGTATGTATACGCATCAGTAGTAATGGTTCTACTGAGTTACCATTTACCTTTGGTTTGAAGCGACTGTGTCTAATGATCGAAGCACTGACACCATGCCATACTATGCTTTCATAGTTTAAATGTGAGGTCTTGAGCCTAGTACATTAACATGGTAACTGATTTCAAGCCAAAAGCACACCTGCTCTGAAGGCAGGTGCCTTTGACAACTGCCTTGCATATGTTGCCAGATTAGTGGTATTCTGTGGTCGATGTCTGAGCAAGGAATCATCCTTTTCGAAAGTAGGTTGCTGTGTAGTGTGGTAGAATTGGTTATTTAGAAAAGGCATCTGTGGATGGAGAGGGAAAAGCAGACCTTTATAAACTACTTGTCTTTTAAAAGGGAGTTTGTGGTGCTGATTGGACTGAAGCAATGACTACCTGTTATCATTAACATTACAGAAATCAATTCGCACAAATTTTTTCCAATGGAAAACATATCTGCTATGCTGAAGGTCAGTCCAACTGCCTTCGTTGTAAAGTGTCCTAGGTCTCTTGCAGTTCATTACACTTACAAGAGCACTTAAACCTTTGACACATCCTATGAAAGGAAAATTTATTTGAAGCCAGAAGCGTACGAAGAGTGCTAAGGTAAAAGAATGTTTAGTGAATAGATAGGTCCAATTAATCAATTGTATGCCCACTGTGGTGCCTTATTGGTTAGGGTGCCGAGCCCGACTACTCGGGTTCAATCCCGGCTGCGTTTTCATGGAAGCAAAATGCAAGGTGCCCGAGTACTGTGCAGTGTCAGTGCACATTAAAGAACGCCAGGCGGGTGAAATGATCCGGTTTCCATTCTTTATTTTTTGTTTAGAAAACTTGTAGTTCATGACATAAAGCAGTAATAAAATTCAACACATCTAGAATGAATGCGAGTGGGTGGTTCTGCCCAGTAAATTCGAAATTTTGTAACAGTGGCAGTTAAGTTCAGACATTGGCATCATATATGCTGTGCAGCATTTCTTTGAATGTGCGCATTCAAGGATCCTTTCCCTTTCATGCTTCATGTGCCTTTTCCACAGCTTAATGTGGGTGGCTTTACATGCTCTCCTCACCGCAGATTTAATTTTTGGCAGCATGCTCTAGAACAAGGGAGATCTCAATCATCTGTTCCACCTTAATAAACTATTGCCAAGGTATAATACCACGAATAGCCTATACTATAATGCCGGTGTGATTGGAAACTTTGTTTTAGTGTATGCATTGTTCATCTCTAAATGTTAAAATGCAGTAATAGCTTGATATCAGTCTACCTTTCTGATCAGTGTTTATTTTGTACTGCTGAACTGTTTCGTTGTGCTTTCAGATAATTCTCTTCTCATACTGCGTAAAATGTGCTTTGTAAAAACACAACTGCAAAAAATTATTGATGTACTGCTGGGCCAAGGGTCGCCAACGCTTGCCGATGAAGACTGTATTGCTCTGCCATTGTAAACAGATGAACAGATTGACGCAGTGGAGGTAAAGCTTCGAAGCAACAAAGTGTTCCATGAGAAACTGGTAAATTTTAGCATGTTTTTGCGTCTGTTTCCGCCTTAGTGGTATTCAGTAATTGTTAATATTTAATACACATTGCATCAGAATATGCTGTCTATTTTGATGATAATGATTGCATAGCAAGGCAGATATGACAGCACAGCAGAGATAAATGTCTCTGACTAGTGTTCTCTCACTACTGGAAGTTCTATTGGACGCAGCTTTCAAAGCCTCAGCGATAAAGAGCATGAGCATGCACCACTTTGCCTAACTTTTCGTGTTGGCTGACCTTGTTCAGTTCTCTGCATTATTATTCGTTCTGATGCAGCATTGTGGCCTATAGTCAGCTACAACTAGAATGAAACACCAAATTCTCCTTACATGAGGCCTTCCATTAAGTAATGGCGTCAGCCTGTTGTCATGATTCGCAGTCAACCTGGCTGTTCACAGGTGCACGCTACATTGGTTGGAAGACGTTTGAGGGGCATTGTTACCTCATTCTAAAATTTTGTCGCTGGAGTACTTGCCTGTCTACCACAGTTGCATTGCAGCTACAAGGTACAGCACAGAAATATTAATGAAATATCTTTTGTGTGATGGAAACAAACTGTGGTAACAAATTTGGCTGTAGATGTAGTGTGCATGCTTGCGGCAGTGGTCAAGTAGATGCCACCTCTTCATTTTTTTCATTTCCTGTGAAATGTTTTCACTACCGTTTCTCATTCTTTAACAGCGTTAGTTAGCAAATAATACGTGGCATGGGGTGCCACCATAACCATAGTTTCTTTTCGTTAGTCCCAACTTAAGATTAATCAGAATTCACTAAAAGGTGTGTAAACTACAATTTGTGGGAGTGCAGGAACTCTGATGTAAAGTAAGGGCTCTTATGCATGATGGGCTCTTTCAGTTCTACATTTCCTGTCAGTGCCATAGAAAGCATGTTGCTTGAGTGTATGTACTCTTGTTTTTGATTTGTTCTCATTTGTTTGTAATGGTCTCCTAACGTAGATAAATACTGGGTGTTCTGTAAAATAGCAGCTGTCTTATTCTTGAAATTGCACTCTCAGTATCTTGAATGGAAGCTATCCACGTCACACGTATTTTTCAGGCCCAACAGCTTTCTGGCATCGGTGGAACAACCGTACAATCTGCTACTGCCCGCATTCTTGCAAAGTGGTTCTATGACTCCTTGGGGCAGAAATACAGCTTTTATGGCCAGAAAGGCAAAAAGGCATTTTTGAAGCTGGAGCTTTTTCAGCGTGCTGCAAAGTAAGTTCTCTGTGCCGTTTTCTTTTTTTCCTCTCTGTGCTGTCGTGGTGGCTCAGTTGTTATAGTACTCAGCTGCTGACTCGAAAGACACATTGTCCGATCCCAGCTGCTGCGGTCGTATTTTGATGGAGGCTAAATGCTAGAGGTCTGTGTACTGCACGATGTCAGTGCACGTCAAAAAACCCCAGGCGGTCGAATTATCCAGAGCCCTCCGCTACGGCACACCCCATAGGCTGAGTCACTTGGGGTCATTGAACCCCCATAAACCGGCCTTTTTCTGTCCCCTACTAGAGTGGGTGTGGTATTCACTACGCATTGTTGGACATGTTACAGGTGGTCAGAAATAGCACTGAGCCCTGCACTGTTTCTCTCATAGCCCACGTGATTTCCTTTCATGGCGTTAATGAAAGCGAACCAATTGAGACAAGCTTATAAAAATATTTCTTGCTGCTACAGTACTTTCAGTGAAAGATAAGCACAATCAAAGGCATTGACACCAACCATACAGCGCCTCCTGATAGTGCCAAAGGGCCAGCAATTTCTAACGTTGCATATCCATGTTCCAACAGCTACCAGCGTACTTAGTTTCACTTCATCTTCCCTTCAAGCCTAGTCAAAGTAGTGTAAAAACTGCTAAGTACGTAGCAAATAGAGCATGTCTAATGTGAAACAATACTGATAATGATTGAGCTTGAGAAAGACAAGCAATGCGTGAACAGCATTATATCATTGTAACCAACAGGAGCAGTCTGGATGCTGAAAGGCCTGCAAGGAGCAACGTTGAAAGAAATTGAGAGGGGCACCAAAGGGCGGCTAAAAAATTGCTCAGCACGGCTGCAGAATGCTGCTAAGAGGTAGGTGGTCACAATTTACACCCTGGCAAGCCTTTTTTTGTAGCACAGCAGGTTCGAGTTCAAAATTTATGCATTTGTTTCAAACCTTAAGTTGTGATAACTTGCAATAACAATATTTTGCATCCGAAAACATTAAAAATTTGTGACTCCAGTGTCACAGCATTCTGAGCATTTGTTTTATATAAACATCTATCGGTTTAGCAGCTCCTAGAGTACCTGACTTTGTGTTCCAACAATATAAAGTATCTGGCATTTAAAAAAGCCTTCATTTTAGTACGTCTTGAATAGTGGCTGCCTGTTATAAAGTTTATTATCATACAGAAAGCTATATTTTTTGATGGTAGCTTCATATAAGTGATGGGCATGCAGGCGTATTTCATGAACTGTCGGGTTTTTCTGAAGCGAACAGAAATTGTTATGGGAGTGTACTAGAACTACAGGTTCTCTTCATAGGAAAATTGTATCTTGCATTATGTCACATATATTAAGGAGCCTAAATTACATTTTAAAGGAAAATGGTGTGAAGAAGATGACGTGAATTAACCGAAGAATAAAGAAGAGGAAGAAGAAGCATTCGGTGAGGTGGAGAGAGATGATTGGTGGAGAAGCATTCGGCGAGGCGGAGAAAGATGATTGGTGGAGAAGAGAAGACGACGACGACAAGGCTTACGTGGACTAGCACCGAGGCTATAAAAGGGCGAGTGAGAGCGAGGCACGGGGGGAACAGCAGAGAAGCGGAGGCTCCGGCGGGTCAGGGACACATCGGCTGGAAGAGAGCGACGCCGGCTACTGCTCCGGTGAGCTCGCGTTCTACGACATTGCATCGTGGACTTCCTGCCGTGCCTGAGCCCGTTCCGGGGAGTCAACAGAGGACGCTACCACCTGCTACGGCCAGCGGTGTCTCCAGCGCTGTTGCCACCCATCCGGGTGGTGCCCCCAAAGCCAACAACACCGGCTTCACCTCCACGGGCGCTTGGACCGGGAGCTTGTACGACGCAGCCAGCGACGCCGCCAGCAACGCCAGCCCAAGCACGCCGAACGCCGCCTCGACGCCGGATACTGGATCCATACAACGCCGCAGCCACACCGAACCAACCGTGAGCACGAACGCAGACTGCTAATAGTAGAATACGAGTAGTAGACGCTAGTAGCAGTGTGCCCGGGTCGTGCGTATTTATAGTCTTTGTGCTTTGTGTTAGTTTTGTTAGTTTTGTGTTCTAGTGTGTGTGCCACATAGGGTGTATTAAATGTGTGTTTGTGTGGGTATACCCGTTGCCTAGTCCATTCTTTCGGTTCGAGTGTTCTCCGGAGAGATCCGTGACAAAGATAAGTGGCGGGCCTGTGCCAGGATTCATTTCCTTTTTCTTTTTGCTTTGTCTTGGATTTTTCCGATCTCTCGACGGCAGAAAGGATGGATTTGGCAAGAACGTTAGAACTGGCGCTCAAGCTAGGGTTAAGCAAGGAAGAGGCGATGCATCTCTATGAGGAGGAGGGAAAGAGGCAAAGAGAGGAAAGGGCGCAAGCACGCGCAGACGCTCCTGAAACAGAAGAGCGCGAGGCGAAAAGAGCTCGTGAGGCAGAAGAGCGGGAAGAGATAAGAGCTCGTGAGGCAGAGAGAAGAGCTCGCGAGGCGGAAGAGCGAGAAGAGAAAAGAGCTCGAGAGGCAGAAGAACAGGAGAAAAGAAGGATAGAACGGGAGAAGGAGTTTATTTTGTGGAAACAGGCGCATGTTGCGGGAAGATATGAGGAGATCACGGACAATGATCAGCGTTCCTTAGCGGGTACAGAATCTCCTAGACCAGCCAGACTTTGCCCAAGGAAGCTGATGGCTCCTTTTGATGACAAGAGAGATGATTTGGATGCATATCTGCAACGATTCGAGCGGATAGCTTTGGGGCAAGGCTGGGGGCGCTGTGAATGGGCCACGGCATTGAGCATGTGTTTAGTCGGAGAGGCGCTGAATGTTTTTGGAAGGATGCCTGCTGCTGATTCCATGGACTACGAGAAAGTCAAAGAGGCACTCCTCCAAAGATTCAGGCTTACGGCAGAGGGTTTTCGTGAGAGATTTCGCACCGCGAAACCTGAGGATTCGGAAACCGCTAAGTGGTTTTCCTGCAGGCTGACCAACTATTTTGATAGGTGGCTTGATATGTCAAACACAGAAAAGACTTTTGAAGGTGTGCGTGACAAGCTGGTCACAGAGCAATTTTTAGCGTGTTGCAGCTGAAAGCTGGCGCTATTCCTGAAGGAAAGAAAGTTGTGTTCGTTGGAAGAGTTCGCCGACACTGCTGACTAACCGCCGTATTCACAAACAACCCTCCACTCGACGCTGCGCCTCCACTCCTGGGAGTGGAGGAGAGCGCTCATCCTCGGCCCGAGGAGCAGTTGCGCTTCTTGAACACACCTCGGACATTCCTCTATCGAGGAGCTGGCCGAGTAGCCCTCCTCCACTCCAGTGCTTTCGAGGAGAAGAAAGAAACTGCCGATGACGAGAGTATTGTAAATTTTTGGAACTAAAACACCACCTGTTTGGTAATATAGAAGTCATTTGTCTATTTTAGCGGTAAACTGCAAGGTAAAAACAAATAAAATGCATAAAAAGCAGTCGCAGCTGTCCGGCGCGGCATTTTTGTTACGGTCCCTCTTTCGTTTCTCCGCTTGCTCGCCGCGTGTTCTCGTCCGTTTGCTGTGCTCCTGACTCGCTTCTTGCAGCTTTGTTGCAGTGTCTGTGCTTGCGCGTGTTCGACTGTTCGTGTGTGCACGTGTTTTTGTGTCTGCCCTTCTTTTTCCTTTTGGTTGCACAATGTCCGATCTCGACATTTCGGACTTCAGCACGACACCATCGGCATCCGCTTCGGACGCAACCCAGCGCGCCAAGAAACGACCCGCCGGTCCGCGATTCATCTTCACTGTAGATGAACGCCACGTGTTTAGGAACATTATAGCGAAGTATCGCGACGTGATAGAAAACAAACGAACGGACAATACCACTAAAAAGGCAAAGGATGAAGCCTGGTCTCAGCTTTGCGAAGATTACAATAGCTTGGCCGGCACACGCACTGTGTGTGTAGCACAGCTACGAAAACTGTGGGATAATATGAAGTCCCGGTGGAAAAAGAAGAAGTCTGAAGAAACGAGGGAAATCTTTCGGACAGGTGAGCGAAACAGTTTTACATTCAAAAACTGTCCCATACATTTTCCTGCATGTTCGCACGTTTCATCTTCTGACATCATTTTAATCCTAACAATTTGGCATTATTTATTAATGCGAAAAAATTATATGGTTACTTCGCATCAGCAAAACGTGTCCGCGAATTCTGTCTGCACGGTTATGTCTTTCTGTGGAGATAAATATGCAAAAGTTTGAGTTAGGCAGTGCGCGAGTAGATCTTGAAGAGGGAAAAGTTTGGTTGATGAATTGTAATTGGTTAATTAAATTGAAATAATGAAATAAAAACTGCTGTGTTTGAAGCAGGTTTTGTGTGACCGATTCGATGAAAAACGATGTAAATGCACGACAAGGCTTACTTAGTATAAAAAACAAATTTAAAAAATGAAAAACAAGCAACTACAAAATAAATTGAATGAAATAAAAAGTTTCAACTAAAAAAAATGAACAGAGGGAGCAAGAGAAAAAGGGAAGGCTTTCGCATTTCCGTCCTTAAGTATAAGTGCAATCTTTTTTCTTATTGTGAATTTTTGTGAAAAATTGTGAAAAATCTGCGTACTACTTTTGAGCAAAACATTAATGGTGGTACTGTACTGGTTAGCGATTTTGTTTGTTTTTTCTTTTCAAGCATTCCGTGCTGCGCACAGAATGCACTTCACCTCAGTGTGTTTCACTGCACGGATTGTGCTGTAGGAGATGCACAATTAAGAATTTTGGTGCAGGTGGCGGTACCCTTGAATGCCGGCCAATGAGTCCGGCAACAGAACTGGTTGGTGCAGTCGCCGACCATATGGCGACCAGACTGCCAAATCCCTTTGACAGCGACGGGGCCCATGTCAGCGAGGCAGTGCTGTCCCTGCCACCTGCTGCATTATTGGAGGCTATGGTAAATGACAACGAATCAAGCCAAGGCGACTTTTCCAGTAAGTAAGGCTGCCCTCTTTAAATACTAGTTACAGCTGTCACGGTTCGAAGTCCAAAACCTGCGCCTGGGCTGAGAAAGACGTTGTTGGGGAGGGCCATGGATTAATTTCAACTGCAAAGGATTCTTTAACGCCCGCTTACATGCCGCATTGCATGGGCGTTTACACAACTCCTCGCACCTGTCGATATGTGGGCGCAGCATCCTAGATTCAATCCGCAACTGGCGCTCGGCTATCAAGCGGCACTGCAGCAAACACTAGTTATTTTCTGCTCGTTGTATGTGCACGTGCTCAAGCAGGCGGGCCACATATTTATCAGGACTTCTTGGCGGGCTCGTACTGGGTCCATTTTTCGCCATGTCACATATATGTTGAGAAGTTTGTTTTTAGATGTCTACACTAGTCGCGACCATGTAAAGCATTTGTTTTTGGTTCCCTGTTATGGTCTAAACAGCCTCTGTTTATGGGCTTATTATGTTTATGGTGTGTGCATGTTTTTGCAGGCGAGGTTCCTGCACCCACATCAAGGCAGGCAGCACCGTCACCACGGCTGAACAGCCGACCACTAACTGACGAGGCACTTCCTGTTCAGGAAGAGTGCCTCAGTGCAGGCAGACCAACAGTGCTCGTGCCTGTCGTGCCGTCGTGCCAGAGCGTGTCTGAGGACATCGCACCAGCACAAATTGCTCGCACGAGGGCAGGTGGCCCCCGTGTTGCTGCGGTGGAGCGGACACTGGCTCCTGAAGTAGCAGCCAGAATTAAGGCTATTGAAGCTGAGGACCGGCGCAAGGAAGAGTTACACCAACTCGACCTACAACTCCGCAGGAGCCAGCTGGCTGAGCAGCGGCTCAAAAACAAAATGCAGCACAAGCTGCTTTCTCTGGATGTTGAAATCAAGAAACAGCAGCTAGAAGCACTGAAGCGGTAAATAGAGAATTAAAATTAACTTGTACATTAACTTGTACATATTTGTCTCGGAACACTTCTGTGTACAATTACCAACACTGTCGTCATTTTGATGCAGTCGTACAGTATTTGCATGTTCCTTCAGTTTCTTAAAAACAATGTTCTTTATTTAACACACTTGCACATGTATAAACAGCATAAGGAAATATAATATGGAAAAGATCAAGCAGTAAAATAGGGAAGTAGCCTAAAAGCAGCCAAAAGGAAATCTGTCGGCAGAAATTGGAAGGTGCCATATTGGTTCACGAGGAAAGTGACAAAATACAAGTTGTGAAGGGTGTCACGCAGGGAGACACGTTCTCTCCAGTACTATTCGCCACGTGCTTCCAGGATATTTTCAGAGAACTCGAGAGGAAACAACTGAGGATGAAATTGAATGCGAATGCCTTAATAATCTCAGATTTTCTAAAAATATTTCAGTGCTAAGTAGCTGAGAACAAACTTCCAAACATGATCGAAGACAAGCAAAGCAAGGGAAGCAGAACAGTGGGAGTAAAAATGCATATTGAGATCTTCAGTAATGTTAACACTCAGAACGGAACAGCCGACAAGAGGCAGTAAAGCATTAAAGTTGTATGGTAAACGCACCTATTTAGAGCATAGTGGCCACAGATCTGCACCACATGTGTAAACTAACTAGGAGAATAAGAATGATGGTCCATAATGCGATACAGCGCGAATAAAGACGGGGACGAAGCGAGACAAGACACCACAGCGCTGTGGTGTCTTGTCTCGCTTCGTCCCCGTCTTTAATCGCGCTGTATCGCATTATGGAAAATTACCAACTAGCCCGATCTGCCACTCTTGCAAGAATGATGGTGCAGCACATTTGCCAGGCACTCTCCAGCCATGAATGGCAGTTTACTAGTATTCCTCAACAGCCATATCTTGTGGGGCAAAGCCTATAACCTATGGGGCAGATATAGTGCAGCGAACTATGGAAAGGAAAATGATAGAAGTAGCGGTTAAAGTGCAGAATGAATGAGGGAATAAACGCGAGTTGGTAATATCCAAGCTGGAATCGAAGAAGTGGGCACGGGCAGGAAATGTAATGTGAATTCAAGATAAGTGTTGGGCCATTGGTAACGGAATGAATCCCAAAAGAAGGTAAGCATAGCAGAAGGCGGCAGAAAGTACGGTGGGCTGATGAGATTAGGAATTCTGCAAGAACAAGGTGGCCGCAGCTGGCACAGCACAGGGTTAATTGGAAAGATACAGGAGAGGCCTGCGTCCTGCCATGGACGAGGTTCAGCTGATGATGACGTTATATGCTATAAGCGAACCCAGTTCAAAGAAATTGACAAAAACACTGCAAATGCCATAAATATAGCGGTTCTCTAACACTAGAAAAGTATCGTGTACATTTTTGGAGAAGGTAATTGAGACATTTAACGGAACGATCTGGCTTTATAAGCCCCACCCGAACACGAGAGCCATTCACTGTGCCGGCAGAAAGCTGCGGTGGCACATGAAGCTGCTCTGGTTGTACGCTGGGCTGTGGCTGCTGGATAACGGGGAGGGCCACAGCAGGTGTCTCCGGGTCCTTCCGTAGAACGGCGAGATTGTGAAGGGCGCCGCAAGCAGTTATTATAACTACTGAGCGCTCAGGGCGGTTCTGGAGGCCCATATCTAGGCATGAAAAGCGGCGCTTCCAAACTCCAAAAGCCCTCTCCACACTATTTCTCGTTTTGATGTGGCCCGCATATACCTGTGTGAAAGACGAGCAGTTTGAAGTAAAAATTTGTATAGATGTGCTAAATTGAAGAGCACAGCAGTCTGCGCATTACTTTCTCAGTGGCCCCTCTGCAGCTAATAATAAAGCTGTAATTACATTTGCACGCCTCGGAAAATAGCAAGACAGCTTCAGGGGCGTTGTCCGTCAACTGGTGGCAAATGTATACTAAATCTGAATTTTTAATTCTTGTTGAATTTGAATGAAAAAATGGGAAAAGCATGGAAAAATTATGTGTTTCAGTAACAAATAAAAATGAAGATTCCACTCTTTGATGTAAAGTGTTTACGGAGCAGTACAGCAACAAAAGGAGATGACATTCGTACATTTGTGCTGCCTTCAATCAAAGTAACTATGGTGCTACGTTCCCTCTTGTACTTACCTGCCCTCTGGGGTATTTGGCGGGTTGGCATCTGCCAGAGGTGTCATTAAAAATGACATGCAGGGATAACCTGCGTCTCCCAGCAGCAACCCAGGAACTCGTTTTGTCTCGTAGAGGACCCGTGCACGGCTGTTGTCAAAAATCCTGCTGTCGTGAACTGATCCAGGCCAGCCGACGACCAAGTCATAGAATTCAAGCCTTGGCCCCGTGATTGCCTGAGGATAAAATATTATGTCTCTGTCGTGAAAATATTCTCAGGAAATGAAAATAAATTTTTGTGCCTACATGTCAGATCACTCTACTCTTCAGCAATTAATATATATTCATAAAGCTTACGTTCTATGTTTTACAGGAAACAAGAGCCAGAAAAATTAGCACTTTCATTGAAATGGTGCAAGTTGTTTACTTTCAATGCGAGTGAAAATTTGGTGCATCATGTAACAGGAACGCTAGGTAACATTCATGGTATTTATTTTTACCCTCGGGGTCATACAGGCATTTGAAAAGGGTGCAGGAAGAATGAAATGTAAAACAAGCAATGAGAAAAACAAATTATTGCTCCTATATATACAATGTTAGCTAAGAAAGAGAGAGTAAATTTATTAGATGTGCTGGTGTTTATACAACGCAAGGCAAATATTGAGGCATAACAAAAATATTGTACAAAAAATACCTGCATCACTGATGAATTGATAGCAGTCGCTTTGGACGTAAAAGGGGTTTGCGTATACGTACACGGAATAATTAAACCGGACCCTCCAATCTTGAAAAGTGATGCAGTGCAGGTTCAGCACTGCAAGAGATCGATCCTTTTTTTTTTGGTCAATATTTACATGAACATTATTTGAAGAAGACGACAGCTAAGATGGGCAATGTGAAGAAAAGTGGCCCTCAAGTTTGTTCTATATCAAAGCGCGTTAGTACAATTTAATGCCACCTAGAACGCGATAAAGTTTTGCAAAAAGAAAAATGGGCGCACCTGCACCTGTCGAACTAGTAGTGCTGCCCAAAAAACACAGATTGTGTGTCAAGGTTGTAAGAGGAGGGGTCATACTCTGGATGAGTGCCGATACAGAACGCAGGACCGAGCTGCATGCGTTGTCGACTCAAGGGTAGAACTTGTCACGCCATATGAAGTTCCACAGCTGAAAGGAGAGCAAACGCCGCTGGAAAACGAGGGAGTGAGTGGAACACCCAAGTCGAAAGCAGCAATGCCAGTGGTGGTTGGGCAAATAGGGGACCGTCCAATATTGGTGCTTAGAGACAGCGGAGCTAACACAGTCTTGGTTCGTAAAAGCCTGGTGAAGGACGAGGATCTTACAGGGGAAGCATCGGCCGTCACTCTTCGTCTAAGTTTTGCGCTAACTTTTTCTATATCATGCAAAGCCAACTTGCCCGACAGCACGCTCTTCCGCCATATTATACGGGGGAGGTAGTGGCAAAATGCGTAGACCAACCCATCTACGATCTCATCCTGGGAAACATTACGGGTGCAAGAAGTGTCGAAGACCCCGATCCCGAGTGGAGGATGCTCGGCGTTGAAGAACATCCAAAGGAGGAAAGGCCCGTGACAGCTCAGACGGGTGCAGTCAGTTTTTCGTCGGCAGTGGAGACAAGAGCTCAAGCGACAGCCCGAGCAACGCAGCGTCCGCTCTCTGCTCCTGTTACGATGTGCCTGAGCGTAACACCGGGCGAAATTGCAATTAGGCAAAAGAAAGACCCGAGCTTGAAGGCTTGCTTCGAAAGAGTCGGGGAAAGAGTGAAAAGAAAGAAGAGTCGGACGTCATTCGAGTATCAATTGGTAAATGGTCTTCTGCACAGGGAATGCATATTTAGTTCAGGAAGGCGGGTCCAACAACTGGTGTTACCAAGAGATATGCGAGAGACCGTACTACGCTTAGGACATGACGCCATTATGGCCGGACACCAGGGTGTTCAAAAAACGGTGTCTAGGTTCACCGAGGAGTTCTTTTGGCCGGGTGTTCAGAGTGACGTTAAACGCTTTGTTTGCTCATGTGATGTGTGCCAGCGCACAGTTCCGAAGGGAAGAGTTGGTCCCGTACCTCTGGGCAAGATGCCAGCCATCGACCTACCGTTTCAGCGAGTTGCAATTGACATTGTGGGGCCAATCTCTCCAGTATCCGCCAAAGGCAATAGATATGTGCTTACTCTAGTTGACGTGGCCACTCGTTATCCTGACGCTATTCCACTGAGAACTATTGACAGTATCCAAGTGGTGGAGGGTCTTGTGGAAATGTTTTCGCGTTATGGGTTCCCGAGGGAAATTTTGAGTGACCGGGGCTTGAACTTCACATCGAAGCTAATGAATGAGGTTAACCGCCTTTTGTCAGTAAGACAGTTACTGACGACGCCTTACCATCTCATGTGTAATGGGCTTGTAGAGCGGTTCAACGGCACTCTCAAAAATATGATCAAGAAAATGTGCCAGGAGAGACCTACTGATTGGGATAGATATCTCCCAGCTCTTTTGTTCGCTTACCGCGAAGTACCGCAAGCGAGTCTTGGTTTCTCGCCCTTCAAGATGTTGTATGGGAGAACCGTTAGAAGTCCACTTGCAATACTCAAGGAGCTTTGGGCTATTAAAGAGATTGCGTCAGATCTCAAGACCTCATACACATACGTGTTTGAGTTGCGGGATAGGTTGAAGGAAACATGCAGGCTTGCACATCAAAGCCTGGAAAAGGCGCGTGAACGCCACAAGGGATGTTATGAAAAGAAAGCCATTAACAGAAATCTGAATCCGGGCAACAGGGTTCTTGTGTTGCTACCCATGGATCATAATAAGTTACTGATGCAGTGGAAGGGCCCGTACCTTGTGACGCGGAAGAAAAAGGACATGGATTATGAGGTAGTGATAGATGGCACTAAGAGGGTTTTCCATGCTAATATGTTGAAGAAATATAAAGAAAGAGGTCCCGTACGGTGGTACGCCCCCGGGGCAACTTGTTCGGTAGTGGCCGAGGAGACAGGTGACGCTGTCGAGGTGTCCACGTTCAGTGGGAAGAAAAACGCAGGAGGGGATGAGGTACTTGAGAAGCCCAATTTGAATGCAGACAGAGGATTACAGCTCTACTCCAAATCAAGGGGGAGACGTTTTGGGATGGGCCAAGCCAAATTGAGGTCATATGTCACAAATTAGACTTGTATAGAGATAGAGCTAACTGGTCAGCTCTGGGTGTCTCTGGGATATATCATGTTGTTGCTGTGTTAATGTGTCTCTGGGATTTACCTTGTTGTTGTTGCTATTGTTGGTGCTATGTGATCATACAAGGGAGCGTGTTGTGGACATGAACATGTTTATTAAGGACTCTGTACGGACAACGGCAATGGTGTGTTGTGTTCTGAAAACGCAGTTTGGTGTGCTGTGTTAGTGGTGGGCTTTCGGTGTGTGTGATGGACATCTCCGGTGTGTTGTGTGCTGAGTCCAGAATCGCCACAGAAGATAGTCAGCTGGCTCGACGGCTTGAAGATGAGGTTGACGTGAGCAGTTTTTCATGGAAAAACTCTTGAGAGAGGGGGCCCTTGTCACATATATTAAGGAGCCTAAATTAAATTTTAAAGGAAAATGGTGCGAAGAATAAAGAAGAGGAAGAAGGAGCATTCGGTGAGGTGGAGAAGCATTCGGCGAGGCGGAGAAAGATGATTGGTGGAGAAGAGAAGAAGACGACGACAAGGCTTACCTGGACTAACACCGAGGCTATAAAAGGGCGAGTGAGAGCGAGGCACGGGGGGAACAGCAGAGAAGTGGAGGCTCCGGCGGGTCAGGGACACATCGGCTGGAAGAGAGCGACGCCGGCTACTGCTCCGATGAGCTCGCGTTCTACGACATTGCATCGTGGACTTCCTGCCGTGCCTGAGCCCGTTCCGGGGTGTCAACAGAGGACGCTACCACCTGCTACGGCCAGCGGTGTCTCCAGCGCTGTTGCCACCCATCCGGGTGGTGCCCCCAAAGTCAACAACACCGGCATCACCTCCACGGGCGCTTGGACCGGGAGCTTGTACGACGCAGCCAGCGACGCCGCCAGCAACGCCTGCCCAAGCACGCCGAACGCCGCCTCGACGCCGGATACTGGATCCATACAACGCCGCAGCCACACCGAACCAACCGTGAGCACGAACGCCGACCGCTAATAGTAGAACACTAGTAGTAGACGCTAGTAGTAGCAGTGTGCCCGGGTCGTTCGTATTTATAGTCTTTGTGCTTTGTGTTAGTTTTGTTAGTTTTGTGTTCTAGTGTGTGTGCCACATAGGGTGTATTAAATGTGTGTTTGTGTGGGTACACCCTTGGCCTAGTCCATTCTTTCGGTCCGAGTGTTCTCCGGAGAGATCTGTGACACATTAAATGCATGCACCCCTGTAGTGTAGTTGATTCTTAGTTTTTCTGTGGAATACAAAGTTTGTGTGCTGTCGGGAGCAAAAGTGGTGCACTATACACGGCTACCGGCAGAATGAGGCAAAACTGTATTGTTGAGCCATCACGTATCTGGTATTGCTACAGCCGGTTCAGGACCTTTTATAAAGTTGTAAAGTTTGAAGAAGTATTGATGTATAAAGAAATGTGCTGGCGTCGTTAAGTTTTATAGGTTCAGGTTTTGGAACATTTAGTTCTTATTAAATGCATTGCACGTTCCTGTATTAGGAAGTTAAGTTGAAACCAGGACCATTCACCTGTTTTTCAAACATATCTAAACATCCCCTTCAACTCAGTTCCTTGTCTGCTCATAGCACAGTTGGAGCCTTCTTGTAATTCTTAATGCCATATGTGGCTGGGGCTTTCCTTCTTCATCTGTATTTCATATGGGCACTCTGGTACAACTGGACATAGGATGTAGCATTGTTGAGCAGACTCAGACTAGAGGTCTGTCTTGCTTCTCTACCTGTGAAAGTGAAAGGCGAGAATTTAATGGTTTGTAGCTTAGTTTGTACAGCATCATACACGACATGCAGAGGTCGTCGGCTTGGGCTTTACCAGCCTCATGTAAGATACTTCTTTATATGAAATCCCTAATGATTACCCCGAATTTTACTATAATCAGTACTTTCCCTCCCCCCACTTAAATGAAGCAGTGTTCCCCTTTTCCTGGTTTTAGCACCTGTTGGCTTTGTGTACTTTGCTGAAATGGGCTACATGCTACTTACCTTAATGTCCCAATATAATGCATTCAGTGCAAGAGGTGACTGGCATGAAGAAAACCAAATTTCAGATGTATTTTTCTAAAACATTACGCTGCTATTGAAATTGGATTGCATCAAATTTGTAATTCATTCAGTGAGTAAGATTGCCTATTCTCTTTCCAGGAAGTGACCCGTCAGCCCTTAATGTGCCACCTTGGCCTGCTGACTGCTGCAAAACCTGGTCCCATTTTTTAGTCAAGCAGGAAGCAACCCATAAGCCCTTAATATGCCACCTTGGCTTGCTGACTGCTGCAAAACCTGGTGCCGTTTTTTAGTCAAGCAGGAAGCAACCCATCAGCCCTAGCTTAATGTGCCACCTTGGCCTGCTCCAAAGCTTGCTCTTGTTTTCCAGTCAAAGATGGACATTTTATTTTTTAATATATGTGATATTCCTGATGTGTTCTGGTCGAAGTTATACATTTTAGGTTTTTAATTTTATATCTGTAAATAAACACAATCTTGACTTTGAAAGTCATTTCTGTACTGGCTTCTTCGTGCAGATGCAGCTGTGCACCATAGAGCATGCGGTTGGCAGTTTTACAGTTCTGCAGTACTGGGCTTAGTCTCTGCCGTTTATTAGCATTATGATTTATTTCATCACTCAGTGTAAGGGTATACGTATATATGCTTCTAACAGTTCCTGCCAGTGTATGGAATTACACTGCTTGTGCCTGCATTTTAATCAAAGAGAACACTCCTGCATGAGCAAGCCTCGCCGCACAGAGGGCGGCGAGTGATCCATATTAAAGGGGTTGATATCTCCCAACAACATTTCGACGTCTAGGAGTAGTCTCAAGCTTGTGTGCGTAAGACAGTTCAAGACGTAGATCATTATAGCTTTCAGTAGCCATAGAACTGACGGCTTTAAGAAGCTTCAAAGCAGTTTTCAGATGTCTTGCGGTAGCCTTATAGACATCTGCGAGATACCTTACGAGATATTAAAGATGACATACAGATTAAACTAGCATTTTACTAAACAAGAAGTAGACGGCTTGAGGAAGTTTGAAGAGCTTTTCTAGGTGTCTAGAAGTTATCTGAGTTAGCTACGAAATGTCTGTTAAAAGAGTCCGCCCCTGTCTTGGTTGGCAGTCAAACTGTCTACAGTAGCATTTCCTTGGCTGGTAATGCAAGTTACAAACTGCAGAATAATTTGATGTTGTGTTTGGCTGCCATTTTTTCTTCGAATTACCTTGAGCCATCTTTGCCGGAGTTCTAAGTCGCCAAAAATTTCATGAAACGAAACGCCAGGCTTCTCGTTTCACTGACTAGACATTCAAAACGGAACGCAACAGCAATGCAGTTTCACTCGCTACTCCCTCCAGGAACTGCAGTCATCGAAGCTTCAATTGTCAAACGGTATCACTAAACATACCACACAAATAGTACAAGAAACAGCGCACCAGAAGGCATACTTTTTGCTGCAACAGCAGTCACAAGAAAATTCTGTGCTGCCCGTGTGTCGTCTGCTGGATGGATAGATGGATGGATACGGCTGAACCCTTTAAATCGGGCGGTGGCTCAAGCCACCTAGCCATGACTTATGAAATTTTACTCTTCTCTTGATTTTAGCCACATGCAATCAAATAACCTTAGCTTGGTTATTTCTACCCGCTTAAAATCTACTTTCCCTCCACTGCCCTTAAACCCCAATGCCGTGGATAAATCAGCCCCGCTGCTTTCCACTGTAGGGTGAAGCCAAGTATCAAGTGTTCAGCCGTTTCCTCCTCCCCTCCGCACGCAACGCACAACGTGACTGGAGGGTCATCTGACAGCGCCGCCATACCCTCCCTCTTTTACTGTTTCCTTCGAGGCGCGGTTGAGGTGTCCACAGAGATATTGTGCGCCTCACATTTACTCTCTTTATTACCAATTTATTCCATCTTGATGGCCATGCTCGTTATGCCCGTAGACATCCGCAATGCTGGTTGCGTCGCATACTGGCAATTTCCCACAGCCTAATACAAACAACCATTGTTGTAAAAACTAAAAAGTTCACCTTCGTTCTCAGTTTTTGGTGAAGCGATGACGAAAAAAAATCTTTGTTTTTCTCTGCTAAATTTTTTACGTTTTTATTGACACATGGCGCACGTATTGGATTTTGCGCAAATTTTTGGAGATTTACTTTGAGCGTCACATTTTCAAGTTTGTTTATCCAAATACGCGGACGCTTGGCGAATATAAATGTTTCGAATTAATGTAATAGGTGTCGCCGCCTGTCGTCAAAAATTTGTTCAAATTGTATTGAAGCGCTGAAGTACGCACTCCAGAGTCCATCGTATATATGCGAGAGATGAGACCAGAGCGTTCCAAAATGGCGAGTCATATCACCCGTTCAGGTTCAGCAGGGTGGCCGAAAAGCGCACCACAAGGTCAATACACGGGAAAGTACATGGGATCCAACCCGGCAAATCTTCTAAACTTTACGCTCAACCGAACTGTCAACTTGTGAGTAGCTTCTGCTTTGTACTTTGGTTTACCGGCTCACTACGAAAGCCCGCTAACAATGGGCTCCATTGGTGCGAACGATGTTTGTGCTTCAACTTGCATTGCTCGGGAAGTGCGATCGCAGTCATGTGCTGAGACTTGTTTTGGGTTTTTGTTCATCTTTAGGTACCCTCTCACGAACTACACTTTCGGCACGAAAGAAGCATTGTATGAACGCGACAGCTCTGTGCCGGCGCGGTTCCAGCGTATGCGAGAAGAGTTTGAGAAGATTGGCATGCGGCGGTCTGTTGAAGGAGTCCTTTTGGTTCACGAGCACGGCCTCCCGCACGTGTTGCTCTTGCAACTGGGGACAACGTTTTTCAAGCTGTAAGTTCACGCGCAGCGCTCGTTAACATAATTAAGTTCGTATGAGTGTTTGATATTAACCCTGTGCATTCTATCATGAAGCGTTGATTTCAGTCCTTGAAGCAAAAGAATTGTCTAATTTTGGCGCGCACAACCGATATGTCTAGTCAATGCCTCCTGAAGAACATGCCTGAAGCGACAGGGTTTTTTCCGCCCGCCGTAGAACGCGCGTCCGGCCCATTCCACGTGCTGCGACTACAGCATTTCCCGTTCAATTTAATCCAAACGCCAGAATATTTAATCTGAGTGCCACTCAATTTAGACCAGGTGCCGCGGAAATTAATCCAAGCGCCACGGCATTTAATCCAAACGCCAGCGAATTTAATCCTCATGCGTTCTCACACTGGACCCCTGGCGGTCTACAAATCCAGACGCGTTATCGACGAGTTGTTACTGACAAAGCATTAGACACCCAATGAGCAAGTAATGACTTTTTAATCATAGCAAATAAGGGCCGGGTATTTATACCACCCACCAAATCAATCGAAGTACAGGGTGAGCGCAAAGCATTTTGCAGATATGCATCAGCGGTGTCCTGCAACTCGCATCATGTCACACCTTTGTTATTCTGATAAGATGAGCGACTCACTCTAAGGTGGTGACTAAGATAAACTCCCTGTGATCAGCTGATAGTCCACTCACATGACTTCGCATCACTTGCAACCCAGTGCAGGGTTGCCATAACGCCCTGTCATGATGAAAGTAGGCTCCTTGTGACGTCACAACTTGTAATGATGCAGCGAAAGCGTTTAGAGTTAGCGACAGCGATAACATCGCAATAGCGACTTGATGTGATGCATGATACTGCAAGTCGCGTGAGACTGGAGAGTGGACTGAACGAAATAGCTGTGTGCAAATGATAGACTATTGTCCAGGTAAATCGGATACCAATGTTGTTGGGTCACGAAAGTGCCTCCCCTTTCCTGAAAGTCACGTGACTTCATAAGATTGTAGTTGCGAAGATGTACAACAAGAAACCTTTTTCCTTGTTAGTGCGCACGTGTCTGCCTTCAAGCGCAGTTTTTTTTTTTAATATTCACAAGTCGCTCGCCATGTCTGATACTCCCCTTGTTCCAGTTGTCATTTCATCAACGCACGTGCTTGTCATTTGGAGAAATCCGGTCAGTCAGGCCTGCTGTGTTACTCCCAAAGCCACTGTGCGCGTGTGCATCACACAGGAACCTAGCGAGCTGTGTTTCTTGCGGAAAGAAGAGAGAAGAGGTGCATGGGTTTATTTGAAATTTGTCGACGTTTTTCAAGGAGGTCGGCGAAAGCTCGTCGGAAAAATGGCCAGAAACAGCGCAGGCTGGGCCTTCCAAGATCTGCTTCACCCGATCGAAACATCTCTTGCAATGCTCTGCAGCAAGGTTGTAACAGACGCACGCTTTGCAAAGTTCTAACAATATTAGATGTGAGGGATGTGCCCCCTGCGGGCCAACGACTGCCCAGGCAGGTTACCGCGACGTCTCCGGCTTCCATTGAGCGCCATGCAGTCCTCCTTTCCCACGGGTCACCCGGCTACACTTGAGAGCTCAGCTAATTCTGGACTTCCTGAGGTCCTTATTCTATCTCATGGATTATTTTCCCTTTTTGCTTGTCCGAAGTAGTTGACTTCTTGCCATTGGCAATAGTACAATACAACATGCATCATGAAGTGTAAATACTTATTTTGCGGCATTTCTAGCCACCTCAAGCACTTGTTGCAATATGGATGTTTTGAACATGTTCCTTTTGTTGTAAACCGTCCAAAAGTTACTTGTTATGCAGCAGACAAAAGGTCCTAACGGCATGATAGAACGGCGTGCACAGCACGCTTTTAGATTTCGAAATCGAAACTGACGATCCTCTTTCAGTATTATGTGGAAGTCAGCTCAGACTTCTTAAGCGTTTGCTGCACTCTGAGAGATTCAAAAACATTTTTTTTTGTCATTAACAAAATAAAAGTTACTCAAAGCCCGAAAAAAGGATGAAACAGCATGATCGATCGGGCGCCGTGCATCATAGTCTCCCAGCCATTGAAACCGAAATTGAGGGTCATCTTCTAGCGCTGCCTAGCGGTCAGTCTGTGCAATGTCGAGGCAATCTCGGGGGCCCATTGAAATCGAGGAGACGCTTCAGGCATGTTGTTCAGGAGGCATTGGTCTAGTGCAGTGGCTAAGCTTAACGGCTTGTGCTGCCAGGGGCTACCTGTTGTCGCTGTGAGAACAAAAAAAAAATTGTGAACTAATTGTAATGCAGTATAAAAATCAAATGTTTTCGATTAAAGCGGCGGTGTTTGCCGAACCACTTAATGCATGCATTGGGCTAGTGGTGACATTATTAGTGGCAGCAGTGAGTTAACATATCCGGTTTTTCTAATACCACATGGTGAGCTGCAGTGCACTTCTAATGGATTTAGAGTGTCCACGGCATTGTTGAAATGTTCGTATTGCTGAGGCATCAGTGTATTGTGGTAGTGCATCAATAGTCTGCGCAAGGTCTGAAAAAAAAAACAAAAAAACTATCCCTTGTTGCATTTGAATTGAAAGGTTTTTTTTCAAGTCATTTAATACAGCATAATACTTTGGAGCTAACTTTTTGTACCCTAAGTCTATGGAAATCTGTCGTCTCGAGCATACAGGCCCTTTAATGCTATGTTGTTGTGACTAGTGAAACTTGTATAGTACTAGAGTCTGGCGATCAGTGTGCTAACATATGATCATCATGTAGTACAGACGTCCACACACTTCTTCTGGAGTGCCTGAGCAGCTCGTTCTGTTCCGCATCAGTGACACCTGCCATTTGTTTTTGGCTTCAAAATAATTTATGGCTGAGTGCATGTTGAGTGTGATGACTTTCTTCTGCATTCTTAACGTGCTAAAAGGCATAGTGCCAGAACCACAGTACCAGAACATGCAAGAGCTCCAGACCATGCATGTGTGATTCTTTTAGTGCTTGGCAAATCTGAGATAAACTTTTTCATTTTTCTTTCTGACAGTGCACTTGTTCTTTGTCAGCAGTAAGTGGTACCCTTGTAAGTAAGAGAACCCCCAACTATTCTAAGCAGCACTTGCACCATGTTGGCAGGTGTGGTATAAAGTGTTGGGTGTATTGTTATTTCCCTAGTACTAGCTGTTACAAACAGCAGCATTGCAGTTCATAATCAGGGTTTATCTTTCAAACTGTTTCACAAGCGTATGTGATGAGGCAAAAACTGAAAAAGGTATTTGACAAGCTAAGTTACTTTTCAACATTAAGAATAGACCCTTTTCAAGATTAAGTTTTCTCGACATTGCACTTTGCGTAGCTGTAATCACTGGTCTTCAGTCAGATGAAGTTCTGAGTGTTCATGCTAATGTTTGACAGATGCACACAGCGTCATCACAGAAACGACGTTGATGTCTCGCATTTAAGAAAACACTCAAATTGTGCCTTTAAGGAAAACTACAGTACTGAGACTCGCATAAGAAAAGCAACAGGAAAGGCACTGCACCTGTGTGTGGCTGTGGTGTCCTTTTGTGTGTGTCCTTGTTTATGTTTTTTTTTTAATATGCTTTACTATGCATGGCCTGTTATCTTTCTTATGTGCATCTGCCACATGGCTGCTTTAAGAAATGATGGAGAACTTGCCTTGCAATCTCTTTGTAATTTGTAACTTAAGATGTCCATAATAACATATGCAATCCCTTGAATGTATTATTTTCAAGGGTTTGACTGCAAACTGCACTAAACATTTCCTTTCGCTGTTAAGTTTAAGGGCAGATTTGTTCAGGTATTGAAATGGTGAATTGTTGTCTTCATTGCGTTTTTACCCAAATATTTATGTTGCAAGAACGCATTCAATATTTCATGTGCGTGCAGGTATCGGTTGCAAAAGCTTTCAGGAGTGTGTGCATTTTAATGCTGGAAAAGCTTGTATCTCTTATGTGATATTTCTGCAGCTCTTGTTCTACGTTACTTCTTTGTTCAGGTGCCTGTGTTTTGAAATAAATGTACCAGTAGAAAATAGCTTCAGTAACTGAATTATCAGTGCTTTCTGTCTGGAATTATAGTTTTTGGAATGTGTTGAAAAATTTGTGCATTCTGAACAACTAGTTGTGTATTCCCACATTATGCATCGCCATCATTTTATGCTAATGTATAGTTGTATATACTATTAGTTTGTGGGCTAGATGCACAGTGTTTACAAAACTATAGAGTTCTTTCAAAGTAAATTATTGCAAGTTGCTCACAAACACTACTTGAATATGAATAGTGCGTGAACAGCTGTGATGGCTGTACAAATGCTTCGTCCAGTTAGGTTTCTAGATTGTGTCCTTATTGTTGTTGTGGCTTCAGGACTAGGGAAAACACAGGGTTAGTAAACTTACTTAATTTTCAGTTTTCTTTTTATCATATTGTCTTTGCAATCAAGGCAGTATGTTTTGCCTGGAAGGAATAGACAAGCCCTCCCAGGCAAAAGTTTTTTGATTTGGTGTTTTCTGCAAAATGATCAGAATTGATTTTTTATTTTGGTTTCTTTGGACTTCAGTTTTTGTCATTGTACTAGGCTACATGTATTCAGTTTATAGTCTGTGTCGCATTTGAAATATTAAGCCAGTTTAAATGCTCAATTTCTGCAGGTGCCAGTTCGTAAGTATTATTATTTCATTTTGTAGGAAGGGAGATGCACTGTTTGCAGTCTTTGACATGGATGTGTTGCAGATTTCAGGCTGAGGTAGCGTGGAACTAATCAGAATATTAATTGGATGTGCTATTTTCATGTTTGTGCATTAAAGCAGTGTTTACCATGAACATATGTATCGTATTTCTTCGTGTTCCTGTTGTCACAGATTTGGGAACCTTAGCCTAAACCAAGGAATGCCATATGTACTATTTAAACAGTGTCAACTGTACCAGCACAACAGCAGATTGTAGTGGGGAAACCATTTACCTGCATGTACTGTAGGCTAGTGTAAGCAGCTACAAAGCTAAATCTGTGCAAACAGCATTCCATGCAGAGGTTTTCATAACATTGTTGCCTACGCTAGCTACCTCACCTATTTGTTTCTAGTCATCTCAAATTTTAAGCCGCTATTAGGTAATTGCACTTGGCATTTAAACTGTAATACTTACTCGTGCTTTGTGGTTTGGTGAAGCACTGTGTGATGTCCATTCAAGTTTTGTTGGCTAGTGTTTATTCCAGTGGCAAGTTGACTGGGACAAGCATAGCTTTTGGGAAAAATGTTCACCAGCGCTGTCACATTTAAAGGGACTACGCAATGAATAAAGTCTCTTGTAAATGTTTTTAATGCTTAGAAATGATCCTAAGAAGCATTCACACCAAGTATGAGTCTTCGGAACTGAGCCGTCAGTTTATTATCAATTTTTAAAAACAGTATTTTTTACAATTCGAGGGCCGATTGGTGTGCTCGTAGTGACCAATTTTGAAACTAAAATCGTGAAAAAAGACGTCGCTCTACTCATGACGTCACCAGGCCACCACACGCTGTCATTCGCTGGAGCCATGGCAGCCAAGACGTCGCGGGCACACTTCCGGTAGCCGTGAAAATCGTCTGCTCGTGCCGCCGCGTGACCCTTTCGGGCAAGCGCGAGCCAGGGCATGGCCTTCGTGCATATGGTTTCAATTTTCCTCTGCCGCCTCCTTCTCTCGGGAGTTCCGGAGCCACTCGCAGTGGCTCGCCGAGTCGCTGCTGTCGTCGCTGGCGTTCAGCTGGTACGGCCAGAGCCGTGTACGGCGTGAACGCATAGGGCTCGATGCCCATCGTGGCCGTAAGAGCGAGCAGTCACACCTCGGGGTCCGGGTCCATTACTGCTAACTACAACATACGACAAGCAAAGAAACCAGACGCGCACCGCAATCACGCCGCCAACGCTTGCTGCTGGGGTGCTAGGAGGGACAACCGGAAGCTGCAAAAGGAACATCAGCGGATGACGTATTGATGGGCGGGACCCAGTCCCTGAGCTGTTTTCTTTATTTTTGTTTGGTGCCCCGCGTGTGCGAGTTGAGGGGGGAGAGGAGGAGCGTAATTTTTAATCGTCTATATCTTGGTTGTTATTGATGTTAGCTTAAAAATTCTTGCGTTGGGGTGATGAGTGATGAAATCCCTCTCTCGTCTGCTTTACGTAATCTCAATTAATTCATTGCATAGTCCCTTTAAGTGCAGTTTCTGGTGAGGTTAGTACAGGCTGTTTTTTCACATCTTGTATTGTTGTGGCATGCTACTTAATAAAATTGTATTTTTCAGCATTAAAAAACGTGCTTTAATATACTTTTGGGGAAAGGAACCGCCAAGAGTCGGCAATACATTGGTGTAAAACCTACAGACCTTAAAGGGCAACTCCGGGTTTTTTTAACATTTCGAGTTCATAATTCATCACATTCCTTTGAGTCTCCTCTCTCCAGCACAAAAAAACTTTTCAAAATACCAAACAGAAGTATTTTAGAACCTCAAAAACCAGGTGACCGTAACCAAAACTGGGTTTGGACCAAACTGACGTCATGACAAGCCAAACTGTGACGTCACTGATGTTGTAACAAAACCTCTTGTGTGCATGTTGATTGGCTAAACTGGCTACTGGAAACAACACCTTGGATAATTATGCTCCTGACAAAACAAGCTCGAAATTTGTACTTCAGGAAACGGAGAGTGAATATCGATGAGTGTCGCTAGCTGGCTGGCGGTAGGCAAAAGGCCAGGGAGTGGCGTCGCGGGAAGGTGTTGAGCGCGCATCTTCGAGGCCTGTAGGCACGTTTCCAGTTTCTGCGAATCAGAGCAATGGTTGATGCTTCCAACTTAGTCATTTCTCGAAGTACACGAGCCCGCGTTGGCCACGTGAGGCGTATTCAGAGAAATAGTTTGCCACTGTGTATTGCATATATGGTTAGTAGTAAACATGTAGAAAGCGTTTCTAACGTTGATTTATACGCTAGGCATTGAATAAAATAAGTTTTGACACTCTGCACTAGCTGGAATGATTGTACTTTGGGACAGTAGTCAGCGGAAGTGCTGGCGTTGTTTCGGCGGAGCAGATGTGCGCTCACCGTCTGCTGACATACGTGTCGCGCTGTGCGAAAAGTGGGGACAGCGTCATGCCCCCGATCTCCCCTGTCTCACTTAAGCGCTGTTTTTAGCCGCATGATCACGCACCAGCCAGGCCGACTTCTCCTCTTGTTAAACTGGTCGATTTGGAGAAAATTTTTGATCTCTGGAATTTTCTTTCCTAGCCCTACAGTCTTGTTTCGTGACAAAAAATTATAGCAAAATGTTCAGTACAAATTTAGAAATTATGCTTTCTAGATGTGTGGTCGTCGAAAATTGTGAGGTAATTTCATATATTTCAGTGCTGCATTTATTTGACCAAAGCAAAAGCCGAGAGGCCATAAATGAGGGAATAAACTTTAAGGTTCGTGTTCTGACCTCTCACATTTTCTGCGACTGGCATCGCTCAGACCTTTGTAATTGCGTAACGCATGAAAATAAAATGAATCTATTTGTCGCAAACTATTCCTGAGACGTTGAGGAGCGTAATAAATCTCTCGATTTTTTTTCCTACACGTGCAGTACCATGTTAGCTATTTTTGTAAGAAACGTTTTCATTTAACTATGCATGCATAAGTACTGATCATTTAAATAAAGAACTAACCGCGTCATCATACAAAACAGGGCTTTGTGTACATGCAGGCATAAAAAAATTTGTGCACTTTCTACTCATATTTAAGACCTTGGGCTGACTTGACGAGGGTGTTAATTATAATTGCTCAGAACTGCACCATGTATAGCTAAAATAAAACGCATTACTGAAACTAGCGTAGCAATTTCATATTTGCACCAAATTTAGTTACATATCACATGCATAAATGACGAAAGCACTTTTCATTTCTGCGCCCCCTCTCAATCTTGCCACATGTCTGTTAGTAGCACGCCTGCGGCTGCTTCTTTTCAAACAAGCTTCGCGATCATGTACTACCTCATGAAACATGACACATGCATGATGCAATGAAAAAGCATGTGGCGTTTAGCACACTTCAGGTATGCTATTCTAAGCACGCCAATGCGACCGCGCAAGGTTGGCACAACTTACCAGACTTCTTTTTACTCGAATCAAATAATTCCGTCGGTCATATTAACAAATGCGCCATTAAAACAAGCTGTGCTATTAACAAAAGAACGCATTCCTTGGGGGCGAGGGAACCTGCCAGCGCCCCGTGCGCACCGGCTTAAGGTCATAAATACGTGTGCAGCTACATATGTGCTTTTTTTCCTTGCGCAATTATCAGCCTACTATCCTGGCATTCAGGTGAATGAACGCAGTAACTCGCATGCTAAGTGCAGTGAGTGGCAGTGCCGATCGATTCCCAGACCTCGCGCTTTACTACCGTGGCCCATTGCCTGTTAGCCAGTTTCTTGATGCGGTATTTATGTGCGAGAAACCTATCGAGGCTAATTTGACTTTCCTTTTATGCTACTACGTGGATCCAACAGTGATGCAGCTGGTCAATACATGCTGCTTCCGCAGTGCGCAGGCTTGATGCAGCCACCAGTAGCTGCGGTAGGCATGGGCAGGCAGAACCTGTTTTGCCTACCATGCGAAAGTCGCTGCTGACATCAGCCCTACCGCATCTTCGTGACGTCGCGGGGTGAAGGAGGTCGATAGAAATCTTTCCAATTGAGATCACAAAATGAGAAATTTAGAAATTCATTTGCGCTGCTACAAAACGTTGACTGGCTACCAAATTTAACACTAGAGGTCAGCAGACTGCGGAAAACGTACCGTGAAAGGTTCAGTAAAATCCATAGAGGTAGAAAAAAACGTGCAGTAAACTGCAGTGTTCTCTATGGGTGGAAACATGAAAAGAGTTATAAATGCAAGCACAAGAATCTGGTTTGAAAAAAAAAAAATTGAAAATTGGTGTTTAGGGAAAGGAAATAGCGCAGTATCTGTCTCATTTATCGTTGGACACCTGAACCGCGCAGTAAGGGAAGGGATAGAGGGAGTGAAAAAAAAAGAAGAAAGAGGTGCCGTAGTGGAGGGCTCCAGAACAATTTCGACCACCTGGGGATCACAGCACATGGGCTCCTTAGCATTTCACCTCCATCGCAACACAGCCACCGCGGTCAGGTTTGAACCCGGGAACTTCGGATCAGCAGCCGAGTGCCCTTACCACTGAGCCAATGCGGCGGGTATCTGGCTTGAGTCTAGATGCACTTCCAGGAACACTCTCCATGTTAAATGCTTTGCCTTCTAGCCCTGCAGACTGAGCACAGAGCAGAAAGTATAAGGATGCAGCACAGTGGAAAATGACTTGTATCTGTCCGGTTTTCATGCCTAATCATATTTTTACGTGAAATGTTCTTGCAAGGTATTGTTAATGCTGTAGTATCATTTCTTTTGGATACGTTTGAATGTACAAGGATGATATGCACCATCCTGTAATGATAATGATTCATGTTCAGTAGTGCGGGCGTACACACACTCTCTCATCTCTTGCTAAAATTTTATTGATGGTAAGCTTGTTTGTTGGCAAGATCTAAAGGCCCTCTTATGTAACACCTGCCACTGAGTCACTTAGGAGCAAAACACTACTAGGTTTGACGTAGGTTCGCTTGAAGAGGTGAGTTGTCTTAAAGAACTCACTTTATTGAAAAGGAAGTGTGACAGTTTCACTTGATTTGCCTTGATCACTGTGCAGATGTGTAGAACAGTCACTAACTGCCACTTTGGCAATGCTTGGGGGCTCATCTGTAGCTGATGTCACCAAACATTTCTTGTAGCTACTTTGCTATTTAAAATGGAGCTTGTATTGTTCTGATGTTGTGTGGCTTAGTAATAACTAAGACTTTAGTGTCATAACCAAAAGAGTTTAGTGTCATATATGGAAGGCAAAGCAGCAGGGATGGTGCTAAAAAAATTCTGGAATGTAGGCAGTTGTAAATCCTCTATGGTGCTACTATGGTTGTGGGCTGTCATTAAGTGCTTTGTTGAGGGTAGCCTCCTATACCATTGCATGCATTTCTTCATGTGCCTGAGTTTGCAGTAAGACATGCACAATACATCAGTTGTTAAAATATGTTCACTGTTCTGATTATCCTTGCACCTTTCTGTTTCATAGTACTTTACAGAGCCACTGCAATTAAGCTTAAAAATGCTTGGTGCGGTGCAACCCACCAGTGATTCTTGGTGCTTATATTTGCTGCAGTCATTGCAGACTGGAAGCTTGTGGAGGGTATGCTTTCCTTAAAGCAGGGGTTACACTTGCACTCACTACTTTGCAATCTTGTTGCAGCCCTGGCGGGGAACTGAACATGGGAGAAGATGAAGTGGATGGGCTCAAGCGGCTAATGACTGAGGTGAGCATTGTAGTATGTAACAAGCGTGTGCTTTGATCATCCCTTAGGAAGCAGCAGGAACACTTTACTTCTTTCTTGTGTTTTCTTTGACGAATATTTTAGGTTTCGTCACTCAATTTTAGTGATCAGATTGATGGAAGTACTCGTATACTTGTAGATAAATACTAGCTGACTTAGTGTGCAAGGCTTTCATTTGACCGTACTTAATTCAAACTTCCAGTTTATTGAACTGACACTTTGATCCCATCAACATCACATCTATATTAAAGGCTCCCCTTTATTTGATCTCTGCATAATTAGGACAAATTTTCAGCCCCCTTTGAGTTCAAATAATTGAGATGGCTCCTTATACACAACAGTAGTAAAACATTTCATAGGGTTTGTCAGCCTTTTTAGCTTGGGGGGAAACCTAGGGGCTTTCAGAAGGTGCCGAGGGACCACCCCGCATATATTGGCTCCATTCCTTCCTGCTCGACACCAATGAATTTTTTTTTTTTTTTTTGAGGAAAGAAATGTTGCAGTAATTGTATCGCACATCTGGGTGGACAGTCAAACCGCGCTGTAAGGAAGGGATAAAGGAGGAAGTGAAAGAAGAGAGGTGCCGTAGTGGAGGGCTCCGGAAAAATTTCGACCGCCTGAGGATCTTTAACGTGCACTGACATCACACAGCACAAGGGCGCCGTTTTGCATTTCGCCTCCATTGAAACGTGGCCACCGTGGTCGGGTTCGAACCCGAGTACTCCAGGTTTGCAAAAAGGAACTTACAGACATGTCAGCTCCAGAGATGCCCAAATTCATTTACTAATGACTGGCTGTGTGATGAAACGGTCTGCAATTAAGAATTACTGTGTGATTAGTCGCAAAATAAATTGTGTAAAAGAAAGGTGGGGGTTGAGGCATGCATGAATTTACGTGTTCACCAGGAACCCTGGGGTTCCGCTGATCACTGTTTGAAAACCCCTGATTTATCACATACCGAAAGCAAGACTTCATCATTCCACAGGCCTCATGGTGGTTCATTGTGCTGAGGGGCTTTGGCCTAAAGCCTCAGACTCTACTGGCTGGATAAGAAAACTGAAATGAAGCTACAAAAAAAAAAGTTATCAAAATATGAGATGCTCCTACTTCTGGGCACTTTGCACATGTCACCACTTTAAACGCACCTCATGTGAGTCAAGCTGTCATTGAAGCTTTTTGGGTGGAAACCACACAAACAAATGGAACTTCACAACAGATGCTAAATGGGAAGCACAGCAGTTGATACATGTTACTGCTTTTTCTGTCGTGCTTTTTGCAGCTGCCGGGAAAATCCTTAACTCTAGCTCCCCTCTCAGGTCACTCTCCTGCAAATGAATGTGTGTTATTTTACAAGTGAACATGTTTGCTTTTTCATTGCGCACCATGTAACAAAACCAACTTGATGTCCATATTCTCACAAATGAATCGAGGAAGTTTTAGACACTATGGCATTGTGGCTGAGTTTGAGAGGAAACGGTGAAAGCGTAAAGCATTTATTCCTTACTAAGGCATGACTTTGTCCTAGCACAGGTCTTGTGATAGTTCATTGTGCTATAAAAGGCTTCCAAGAGCAGGTTCGTCCTGGCCTAAGCCTCACTCTGCTGAATTTTCACTCATGCACCCTGATGCAGTCACACAGATGTCCGCTGGACTTTTGCCATGCAAGGCAAGCCTCGCTTTAGATAAGTTGGCACTGAAGCAAACCACACAAGTAAAACTTTACAACAAATGCAAAGTGACAGACTGCATACATCATTAGGTTAAACAGATGTGACCTAGATTGCAGAATCTTTTTTCCTTGCTGAAATCTTTTTCACTGCAGACCTCTTCTTTGGAAGTCACATTTGAAAGTATTGTGCATGTTTTTATTGATTGTTTTTAGGTGCTTGGTTATGAGTATCTACAGCTTTGTCACATGGTTTGATTTTGAGCTGTATAGTGGAGCTCTTACGGCACCTGACACGCCAAAAGGCCTTAAAACTTCAGAGATTTAAACTGCAGAGTTATCACAAGCTTCCCATTTCATGGCTGAAAAGCATACTGTGTGGCCTGAAGATTGTATAAAGAAGGGTATACCTGATATAGCAGGCCTAAATGGGCTATCTGTGCCCATTCACAAAATTGTGATTACACTTTGCATATGCTGTGTTTAGGAATGTTTTGTCTACAGGTTTTGATGCTTCATGTATCATTTTTCCAGCATTTTAATATGCATGCACATTCAGAAAAATTGTATTTATATTGGGATGGGTAGCCATGAAGCACTGCACAGTTGCAACATACTGCAGGAGGTCCTCAAGCTTTTAATGTTCTTGGAACACTGCAACCAAATGCTCTCAATGACTGCTGGTCTTGCAGGCATCGTTGAAAAGGTCTAGTGCTCTGTTATGTTGAGAGTCTGGTTACACAACATTTATGGCATTGACGATATCTCATTTTGTAAAAGCCAGCATTGTTTCACAGTGCAAAAAAAAGGAAAACAACAGTTCACAAGGGAATTTCTGGAAAATACTTGGAGTTGAACAGTATCATGTCACTTTTTTTTTTCTTCTTTTTATTGCCATATCTTTTCTAGGTCTGAGGGTGTCAGCCATTGCTTTCTCCTCATTCCTTTCATTTTTTCCTTGTAAATATTCTACCTCTTATTTTTCACTCTTATAGGTGCTTTTATATCCACATATCTTTCTTTTAAAGCTAGTTGTAGTACCCAGCTTCTCACTGATTTTTTAATCAGGCATAGTAGCACTGGGGCAGTGGTGCTCGGCACTTGCTCTTCCAACAGGGTTTTTGTGAAGACCAGCTATCTGAATGTACCTGGCTAGTATCATTTGCTTCAGTAAGTAAAACTATTGATTTGTCAGTGTGCGAGCATGTTGCACTGCAGTGTAGCTAAAATCGGAAGTATTCCTAAAAGTGACAACTTTGCAGTAGTCGCTATACGAAACCTTTAGCAACATTTTGACTTCACTGGAGGAAATGCCTTACCACATATGACTGATATGGAGAGATGTTTAATAACTAAGAGTGGCAAGCCTCATTTTCTGCTGCTGGCACTGGTAGGCAAGCATTGCGATATTTGCAAGGGGTAATCAAGTTGTGTTAATGTTGATAAAAATAAATATGGTGCCTTTCATAAGGCACAAGTGAGGAGCAAATATACATATATTGCCAGACTGCTGTAATCGTTTAGTGGTTCTTGCCACTAAAATGCACAAAACAGTGCTAACACCCAGTAGTAGCACCTGTTATGGATGCCACTTTTTCAATTTCATTATCAAAACTCGTTTTTTCTGGTTATGTACTTGCTCCTATTTTGAGCGTGGTGTTTTGCAATAAGCACTTTCTCTGGCTGCAATAGCTTAGGATAGTGTTTGCACATCATGCAGAATATCATTCAAGTTTGTCTTTAATTCCATTCACATAACAGGCACCATTTGGGGATGTGGCAGATTTTTCTAAGCTCTTAATATGCATAACAGCAGTCAGAAGTTTATATTTATTCTTTTATTTTTGCCACAAATTTGTATCAGATGTAACCAGAATAATCATTGTGCATGTGCTGTACATTCATTGTGCTACTGAAGCCTGGTCAGTCTCTCAGATGGCTGCATTTTGATAGGTGTAATGTGTGAAGATACCAGCTCTCTCATGCTTGTCAAAATACCTGTGAAGCAGAAGATGACATTGGTGCATTTATTTTGTTTACACAGGCTCGTGGAGGCTCACTCCAGTGCTCTTTTTTTTTTTTTCCAGAGCTGCGACAAATGTGGCAGCTTGGTTGTAATGCTGAGTGTAGTCAGACACAAATGTATCGCACCTGTCATATCATGGCTTGTAGTCGTTTGTGCCTCTTTATGTGAGAAAACAGACCAGAATGGCCAAGTTTAGTTTGCACTAACAGCTTAAAGTGTCTGCAAGCGCATTTGGCTGACTGTGGTATCCACGGTTGGTTCTGTGATCAGTGATATAACATTGTTTCATGAATGGTGAACAGATACTTGGCCGACAAGATGGAGTCAAGCAGGATTGGGTCATAGAAGACACAGTTGGGAATTGGTGGAGGCCAAATTTTGAACCTCCCCAGGTAAGAAGTTCAATTAGTATTGTTTTTTTTTTAATCTTGTACAGCATAGGTGAGAAAACAAAGCGTATCCTACCGTCACATGTCATTCTTGGATTTCGACGTCTCGATGAGTTGCAAGACGAAAATGTTGCTGGAGGTGAATGAAGTGCAAGAGGTTGCCAATCATAGTACTTGATATTTGTCGGAACGAAATGTGCCTGGGTTCACTTTGGCTGTATGGCGAATTACTTTTCTGGTGCGGACCTAGCTTGTGCGAACAGGTGCGGCAGCTTTGGCAGCGTTGCCTGCTATATATGAAACAGAGTATAAGAACTATGAAGGTCGCTCTGAAAGGAAAACCTCCAGTTTTGTTATGTTGGCTGAAGGCACCACAAATGGTTTTTGGTAGTATGGCATTGGACTTTGAACCTTTTGTACAAGTATTCTGTAAGTTTGTTGTCATTTAATAGAAGACAGCTTGGGGGCAGTCTGACATAGACCTGTGTAGGAAAGGTATGATTTACTTGCTGTATGCAGGCAATGTTGCACCTAAAGACAGCCACCAGCATTTGTAAATCATTTTAGTGTGATAGCACTAATTGGATCGCTAGCGGAAAAGGTGTCCCGAGTCAGAATGAAACTGGAGGAGCGGGGAACAGAGGCACGCGTGTGCACCCGCTGTTTGGCGGAGGCGCAGAGGGTCATGTGACGCGACGGCGCAGCTGGTGTGAGAGTCAGTGCACGCAAGGACGAGGGTCACGTGACTCGCTTAGTGTGGCAGGGAACCTGCATTGCTCCGTGGGCGTTGCAATTGTTCCATTGAACGACTAAATTAAAACTGCTGCAGTAAGGCGCTTGGGCCACTATGAATGCGAGACCGCATTCTGAACGATTAGAGGCCCTCGTTTGACTGAAAGCGTTCATTGCAGCCAAAGGTATGCTGGAAAAAAGGGGGGACTTTCCTTTGCAGTGTTGTCACATTGCAGTGTTGCTGCGCCAAATAGCCTGATCAAAAATGACGGCTTGTACCCCTCGCCTCGGGAAACCGAAGAGGTGACGGCTCGCAGGGTTGTTCTGTGGTGAGCCCGCTCCTTGACTGCTTCTGACCCTACAGCCGCCTAATCCTGTAATTGCGAGGGGCGACTTGTAGGGGCGTTCAATTGCTCAACCAAAAACAAGGGTCAATTCTTTTGCTTCGAACTTGTTGGCCTAGTCCTCGTCATCTTCAGGACTGTATTCTGCCACGGAATGACGCTTGCACTTTGGTACCCAAGCCTTTGGGATACAAACATCTATCTTCCCTTTCCTGCCTTGCCTGATGCACGCCACATGTGGCTTTCACCGTGCGTGCATATTCCCTTAGCGGATTGCTACTGCGGTTGCTTTGCACATCCTTTGCACTCGCTTCGCGCCGGGCCTTCTTATGTCGATCCAGGTACTTCGACAATGAAAGCGCACGAAGAAATGGACTATGCAAAAGGCTACCTCACACTGACAGTCGTGAATCGTGTGTGTGGCGCACCGCTCCGAACCGTTGGCCAAGGCATTTTGCGCCTGATCTTTGGAGGATCTTAATAATTTCGAATCACGTGACGTTTTCCAGGAAAGTAATCTGGCAACCTATTTTACTTTGGACATGTAATTCTCGCTGGCCGTTGGGCGCGTATCCTATCATCCATACTTTCAATGCATTATGTATCTGAAAGATTTTCCAGGGGTGTGCTAATTCATCATAATAATGCGTTTTGGAGCATACAACTTGGATGCGTAATTGGGGCTTTGCTGTAGTGGGAAAATTTTACGGAAAAATTACACTCTTGTGGAAGGGCCCCACACCCCTTCAACTGCGAAAGAAAAGTGCGGCCCTTACACAAGTATGTATGGTACATGCCCTGTCTGTTTGGGACATAGAGGAATAATTATTTTATTTACTGCGTTGGCTGTTAGTAGGTGTTGCTTTGGTTGGATGCCGTGGGTTGTGTTTGGTAGCCCAGGTTGCTGCAAAGTCTCGCAAATCACTTAGAGCTGCGTGTCACCTAGTATGCGCCAGGCTAGTGCTCGGTTGCTTCTTGAATGTGTACCCACTGTTTGCTGAAATCTGGAGACAGAATTTGTTGCTGCCTAGTCAGCCACTGTTGACAGTGCATCATATGAGCTTAGCTGAACTCAAAATAGCAAAGAGTTCTTGTTACACTATGGCCCAGCCAGTGTACACAACATTGAGAACAGCACTTTGTTTTGCAAACTGCTCCTGGACAAAATGTTAGTGTTTGCGGGGGATGCACGGTAAGCACGGCAAAGGATGAATCATTGTTCTTGTTAGTGCTAACACAAGCAGCACAGCTGAGCTGAAGCTTCTTGTCATCAGCAAAGCAGGATCACCTGGTGTGTGAAAAAACTTGTAACTCTAGGCCATCCACGGTAGGTGAGAGGGAGGAGAATAGTTTTCTGAATTCGCAAACTTAGAGACCATACCATATCACTTGCACTGCTAAAGATGAGCACAGTTGAAGTCGCAGAGGCTATATGCGTGCACTCTGCAAGCCGAGTGCCCATTTTCGAGCCCCATTAATTTGGGAATGATGAAATGCGTGGTTCTGTGGTTAGACTCTGGAGTAAGGATGGCAGTGATCATGGGCGGCCCCGCGTTGTTAAGTGTATCGTCTATGAAAAAATGAAAAAATACTTGGAGACTGTCAGTCTTTCAGAAATGGTCTGCTGCAAGTTGTCACTGCAACCTGGGAATTTTGCGAATGAATTATCTTTTAGGTGCTTGTTGCTGTTTTTACCTCGTGCGACATGTGGCTCGGCAGGAAAATAAAAAACACACAGGCTTCAGAGACCAATAAGACATGGCGAACTTCACAGTTTGAAACTTGTGTTGGTGAAGGACCAGCACAGTTAAGAATACTTTTGGAAAACGTGCTGCATAAAATTTCGGAAGTAAGCAGAGTCTTGTATGGCAAAGTTACTCTTAACCCAGGCGGAAATCCTAACTCATCAAGCTGGTTTAAAGGGCAACTCCGGAGGATTTCGAACATTTTGTGTTGAATATAAAATTGTAATTTTTGCACTGCCATGTTGTAATTCTGATATATAGTGTGTCAAAATAGTGAGGAAAACAATCGCAAAACAGCAAAAACCAAAAGCCGAAACTAGGTTTCGACCAAAGTATGCCATCATAACAGGTCGAAACATGTCACGTATGCTGCCACGAAATCTCTCGTCTTCGTGTTGCGTGTTGACTGGCTGGTCTGATGACTGTAAATGACAGCTTCGATCATTTTTTTCTGAAATGACTCAGAAAAAAAAAAAACAATCTTTTTTCTTTAGCAAACGCGCGAATATCAATGAGTGTGCTGCACATGACGTCATGCACACATGGTTGCCCATGGAAATTATCTTGATTGAGGGCACAAAACGGGAAAATTTTTAATTAATTTGCACTGAAACAAAACACTGCTCGGCTGTGAAATTTGGCACAAAGGATCAGAATGCTTCAGAGGCCCTGCCATGAGATTGTCAGCAAAATGCGTGGAGGTCAGAAAAACCTCGGAGTTGCCCTTTCTCAGTTGATTGCAGCTGGTTCCCAGCTGATATATCATCTGGTTGCAATTGGAACCAACTGGGAACTTATTCCTTAAGGGGGAAGAGGGTCTTGCAAAAAGAATTTTGTATTAATGAAGTCACATTTTTGACATTATTTTTTTTGTGTGTTGATTCCAAATATGTCATTTAATTTTATCTAAACAAGTCGTTGCACACTTATGTAATATGTTACGTAACTTTTTGCCAAGAACTTATAATTTTGCTGCTGAGAACTCTCTAAAATGCATGCCATTGGTTCTCTTCACATCAAGGTATGCAATAAGGGTAAAATTATCTTTTTGCATATTATAGAAGTTGAGTTATAGGGTTTTGAAGTTTCCATTTCAGAAACGGGAAGAAAAATTTGTATTCCTGTTTCTATAACTTAACCATAACTATAAACATTATAACTCAACTTATATAATAGGTAGGATGATAATTTTAGCCTTATTCATTACTTTGATGTCAAAAGGAACTAATGGCATGCATAATAGCAAGTTCTGTGCGACAGAGTTTCTTAAAAGCTCTCGGCAAAAAATTATTACCCATTACATAAGTGGAAAAGAACTTGTTTTACATAAAATTAGATATATTTAAAATCAGCATGCTGAAATATGTTTCCTGAAGGTTTAATAGTTGTGGTATGGCTTCATTAACAGAAATTGTTTTAAAGACCCTCTTCCCCCTGTAAACCAGTTTGACCAGTTAGGATTTTGACCTGGGGAATAGATAAGTACCACTCCTGGAGGACACAAGCACTTTATGTCATGTGCACGCCCCCCCCCCCCCCCCTCCTCCTCCCCCACATCACCACCACCACCCCGTTACCTCCCTACTTCCCGTTACCTCCCTACTTTTGACTTTGGCAAGTTGGCAGGTATTCAGTTGTAGTCTGCTGGAGTGTTACAACCTTGCATAATCAATTCTTCTTTCAGTACCCCTATGTTCCACCGCACATCACAAAACCAAAAGAACACAAAAGATTGTACCTAGTTCAACTTCCTGAAAAAGGTAAGCCTTTTTTCTCACTTGTGGCTTCTCAGAAGCATGTGCTTGTTTAGTACCTGTGTTATGTAGGATTTTGACGACCTTTTCATAGGACATTTTAGATCCTTATGAAAATTTAGACACCAGCCAACGAAAAGGTGCCTTAGTGCAGTTCCATAATTGTTAAAATATGTAGCACAGATTTTAAAGGCAGCCTAAAATCCTTAGCAATATAATGACATGTTTTTAACTCATTTAGATGTTGCAGGTAGGTTTTTCCTCTGAAAAACCATCAGTGGCTTCGCAAGCATGTGGTAGGCCTGTAAATACTACTTGGTAATCAACTTTGGCATGTAATAACATGCTGAATACTATTCCTTTGAGCTGAACTAGTTAAGAGTTTGGGAACAGCAGATACCTTTGAGCCAAGGGCTAGTGAGAAGTGCTGATGCGAACTGCGTTGGTTTTGAGTTTTGTGGGTATGTGTGAAATTGTTTCAGTCAAATAAAGTTACATTTCTCTCTGCCTAAGTATGAACAGTAACTGTAACCATGCCTGAACTTCGGACCAGAAGTAATTAAAAACGCTCAACCCTTTCCCTAATATGAAAAAGGACCAAATTTGTGCCAGTATTTCCTATCTCTTTTGTTCGCCAGGTTGTAGAGAGTTGTTTTCTGTAAGAAACAGCACCATTTCTTAGATATTGTAACCTTCTGTACAAAAGATAGATGCCCGTCTACTGCATGACACTGTCTTCATCCCCTTGCATCTTTCCTGTACCTGGAGAAGATGTGAAACTTGGTAGTGTGATCGGGAGGTTAGATATATTGACGTGGAATTGATCATGGGCAGTGTCCAAAAGTCCTGCTCCATCTGTACTCACCACAGCCAGCCTTTGCTCAAAACGATGTCACTCAACATCTGAGCAGAGCTCTACTTTGCTTTTTTTTTTTTGAGGAAGAGGTTCAAAGATTTTTTTTTGCTCATCTCTGTGCATCCACTGTTAGTAGGCAGTCATTTTCTTGCACCACTGTCATGGTGGCCAACAAAGTGCAACCAAAAAGCCACAAAATAAAGCTACAACTGTCATCTAGTGTCAAGATTTTAACAAGCCAAATGGTGCTCTGGCAGTAATGAGTTCAGCTTGCGCTCACAAGCATGACTTGCCCACTGTAATGAATGTGTTAATCTGTGCCCTACTGCTTCTTGATTGGTCATACTAACCCAGGCCAGTGACCCAAAGGTGACCTTGGAGTATGCAAAAAGTTTATACTGCAGCAGGCTTCAGCAGGCCAATGCAGTGAGGTGATTGCTGCACCAATTGTGCCAAAAGGTTGATCTTTACATGGGTCTCTAGAATTTCTCCTTCATCGAAACGCTAGAGACCTGTATACCGTACGATGTCATTGCATGTTAAAAACCCCCAGGTGGTCGAAATTATCCAGAGCCCTCCACTACTGTGTCCCTCATAGCCAAAGTCACTTAGGGACATTAAAACCTGGGTATCTAATTGAACCTGAACCCGTAACCGGAACCGAACCCACATTTTTGCCTGGAACCGGGACTGAACTGAACCAATATTTTTTTTTTGTCATCTTGGAACCGAACCGTTGGAAACAGGTTTGGGACTTGGTTCAGCCCCACTTTTCTTGCAACACGGAATATTTTTTTTTTGTTCAACAAAGTGAGATGTGTTACCACATTGATTTAGCCCCTGAAAGCTGTGTGTGCTATGCAGGGTAAAAATGGCCCCCACTGTGCGACAACATAATTCACTCATAATGCACCGAGTAAGAATAGCTTCCTTTTATTTGTGTCATGCACTATAAATATGTGAAACATAGTTTCAGTGACCCAACCATGTTGTGCAACATTTACTTTTGAAGGCATTCATTGTCTCAAACGGCAGATATAAAATAGGACGCGCCACGGTGGTTCAGTAGTGCCAGCAGCACTCGGCTGCTGATCCAAAGATCGCGACTTTTACCCGGGCTGCGGCGGCCCCATTTTGATTGTGGCGAATTGCGATATCGATTACATACAGAAAGATGCTGTTGCAATGAAATTTGACTGTGATTAAATTTTGTGTTACCCTGACACATTGAAATTGCTTTGCTTTCGGAAGCTGGAGGTGGTTGGGGGTGACGCTTCTGGGGGATTGAGTGGTTGGGGGGAGAATGGCGGTGGATGGTGACCGAAGGCTCATAGTTGGGATATGCATTTTTATCAGTGAACGCCCGGATATGCGCTAACTAGAGTGTGCTTCGCACACACAAACACACACGCAGCACGGATTATTTTGGGAAAGGAAGCTATACTGCTAACGCAGTAAAAAAAACACCATCATACTCTAATCCCGAGTCGGATTCGAACCAGCGGCGCCGCAAACAGAGAAGCTTCGTTTGCTGATGCCTTAGGGTACTCGACCATCTTTTTTTTTCTTCATTTTTAGCTTCATTCTATCGTTGCATAGATGAACAGTAGCCTACCTCACTCTCCTGGTGCCTTACTTGACCGGGTCGAATTCAGCGATCTAGGAATTGGCCCCACGCTACCATCACTCTATTACTTCGCCCTTACATCAAAATTCCAGCAAACGGACCTGTCAAGAAAGGGAAACCAGTCAGGCGAGTGAACTTCGCAGCGTGTTTATCCAGCATGCAGCTTTCTCTGCATACTAAACAGTCCTATGAACACCAAAAGTTCACGTGGAATTCTGGAGTCTTCATCACAGGCAGAAATCTTATAGTGTAAGCCGTGATCTCAGTGTCTTTTAAGAGCGTGAGCTCTTACTAATCACGTTCGGAGATTTTGTGGGGTCTGCTACCACCCTTAGATCACAGCGCCATCTGTGGCAGCAACTGCTCATCACGTTTTGAGATTTTGTGAGGTTTCACTACCACCGTGAGATCAGAGCGCCATCTGTGGCAGCAACTAGAAAACAGCACATCTCGCATTGAGACTTGTAGTGCCATCTACAATGTGCACATTCGTTCCGCTATATATACTCCGACATAAGGGGCACCCATCCGGGGACAGCTGTGTAGCGAATTTGGTAGGCAAATAAAGCCTCAAGTATGGGTTGTGGTGTAGAAATAAAACCACAAATAAATAATAGGTAAACATTGTGTACATGCAATTACTAATTGAAGCGTTACCGTATTGCACCGCAAGCCGAATTCTAGGTCCACCTTGACCCCCCAAACCAAGCAAGTTCCGTTTGGGACGTATCCTGAGGGGGCGCAACCTGGCAACACAACTCAACAGCGCATAGACGTGCATTGTAATTTCTCTGATAGATGGCGCCGGAGTCCTTCAATGCTTTTACTGGTCATGAAACTCCGGCCAAAGTTCCATTTAGGGACAGCGCGCGCCGCTAGTGGCGCAGCTGTCGGAGAGGGGCCACGTATTGGCCGCGCACCCTATTCGCAGCGGCTGTTTCGCGGCCAGCAGGCTCACTTCTTTTTTATTCGGCTCATTTTCATTTGATATCTGTGTTTACTGCAGTATGGACGCTACTGGCATTTACCGGTTATTACCTGAAAGCTTGGCTGCAACATCGAGACACTGAAAACCGCGATCGACGGCGGCCGCTAGTAAACTTGCTAGCAGCCGCTTTCTGATCAACGCGCTTTTCTTGCCGATTGTTATGGAACAGCGATTTTTGTACATGTGTCCAGGCTGCGCATTGCTGTGCCATTAATGTTTACCGGAACTGGACTGCAGTGTCACCATGGACGATCTAGCGTAGCGGTTTGCGTTGCGGCTGTGCCAGCCGAGTCCTTGCTTTCGTCGAAGTGCATAAGACTATTGACGAACGCTTATGACTGGCGCTTACCTTGCAACAAATACTGCAAGCTCACTGAAAATTGCACGTTATGGCGTCATTTGAAGAACCCAAGTGCGCGCTGCTGAAGCTATCACATGACGAAAGCACCAGCAGTTTGATAGCGCTACCTGACAAGTTTTTGCTGACACTTTCGGTTGTGGCAAAGCCAGCTTCTGAAGACTCGTGCTGCATAAGCCATTTATTTACGGTTTGTCACGCTACGACGATGAAGACGCTGGTGAGTGCAAGGAAATAATGAAATTTTTTGTTCAGGGCTCACTTGCTGGCAGCGTGCTACCAAACTTAGAAACAAGCTGTGAGTGGTCACGCAATAAACAAAAAAAGTGAGCAGTGATAAGACGCATGGAGCAACATGCACAAAAAAAAAGCCATAAGCAAACGAAAGAGTACACTTGTCTACCAAAACCAACAGGGTCACAGATAGGCATGATCATATGTGTATGCGATAATGAGGTAAAATATAAAACATACTAAGAAACACACACAGTGCGTTGCTACATGGCAATGTGCTCACAATAAAATATCAAAACATATATTTGATACTAAAAAACAACACAACGACCCAGATGCTTATGATTCCAGTAACAAAGGCAAAATAAAAAAGCATACAAATTCCTGAGGAAAACACATCCTGCATCATTACACAAAAGCTATAAAATACAAAAATGAACAAAATGAAACAACTATGCATGTTTTCACATCAGACCACAGAAAATAACATACATGCTCCTGAGAGACGCCTATCATGGATTTAGAAAAGCCAGAAAACAAATTTAAGATTGCAGCAATGCTTACAAGTCTAAAGACTGTAAGACTGCGCTACTGCCTAGGCTTCCTGCCACCACCTGCTGGGCATGTAGCCCGCTTTGTTGCCCGAGATTGCTTGTTCTTTTCTCGAATAAAAAAATGTAAACGACACCTCAGGAAAAAGTGAACAACCTATGCAGTGGTGGTTATGTAATGTGATGCACAGCCAATACCAGCCAAGGCAGTACGGCTGTCAACGAGAACTTCCTCAATAATGCTTGCATATACGTCAGCACATGCAACTGCGTTGACTGTCAAATCCTCCACATGACTTTCAACAATTTGCAAGGGGCTTAGCAGCCGGCTTGATGGCACTTGCAGAAAGCCTTTTGATTTGGCTTGTATTAGAGCTGTTGGTTCACGTTTTTGGTCCTTCAATGTTTGCACACAGCTGCAGCATGACATTGACGAGAATTTTTTTACTACATAGCCAGCAAGGTAGTCCAGTATGCAGTCTTTCGTAGACAATTCATCATCAAGTGCACGAAAATGCTCCCTGCATTCATCTGGCTCCACAAGAATATCGTCGAGCAGAACTGTCTCTGAGCGTCGAGATCGTGCGAGATTGTGGCTTCGGCTTGCTCAAGTACGCTGGCAGGCCTTCGAATATCCGTGGAACGGTGCCGGGCCTAAGTTTCAACTTTCGCGCTGCAGCGACACTGCTTCTCCGCTGACCACAAATTCGTCAGTCCGAATAATATCCGTGGGTTCAAAATGCTTCTCGCAGACACGGACATGCTTGGAGTCGAAGCTAAATCCACCGCTTTCTCGTCGTGGTGTCGGCTGCTTCCATATTTCACGCTGCTCGGCGTTGCTGGGCAGACAGAACAGCGAGACCTTTTCTTGCGTACCTCTGTAGCCGGAGCGGCAACCCATCACGCAGCAAGTCTTCGGCATCGCAGGTGCGTGTGTAACATGCGCTGCAGTTGTTTACGAATATCAGCACAAAAAATACTAGCTACCACACCACAGGCTTCGCAATCTGCATGTAGTCTCGCGGCTACACAGGCGCTCGCTTAATCGCGTTGTTGCCCCCACCGGGCTACTAGCGCCGCCTCGTGGAAGGCGCGGTCAACATATGAAGCTCTCCCATAGCGTTACGGAGAAGTTTCGTGACCAGAGAAGCATTGAAAGACTCTGATGGTGCTAAGCGTCGATCGCTCCGCTAAGTGGAAAAGTTGGTTTACTTTTCCGAACTGCTCAGGGTTTTCTTCACTGGCCCCGCTAGATACGGAAAGACTTTCGTTTTACGCACGGCCAATGAAGCTAACGCTCGTTACTTCGTTTTCCAGACGGTTTTTTTAAGGGGGGACACTGGTCTCAGACCTATTTTCCTTATTTTTAGTCCAGTCCTAATGAAGCTGTATCACCTAGTTTTTTATACAGATTTCAGCTCTGAAATTACATTTGTCATAGTTAGTTCCTAAGAAAATTCATTTTAATTAGTCATTCATTAGTACCTCGCCGCAAAAAAACTGCTCAATAAAAAATAATTTTTAATTCATGGACTATGTAGTATGGTGAGTAAAGATTGCAATAATCAAAGCCATCTTTTTTTTCATTTTACCCTCATTAATAATTTTACAGCGCTTGTAATATCAGCATTCAAGGTGTAAAAATAATGCATCAGTAAACTTTGCAAAATTATAAATTTTTGAAGCGTGACTGAACGATTATGTTTCGATTATTGTACACGCTGTGCATTCAGCTTTCCTTAACAAACAATATGACATCTCTGTCTGTCCTAGATGTTGAGATATCGACATACTAAGACAGCCAGACGTCCAAAATTTTCATGCCGTTAAATTTTATGCTTCTGCGTAAATTCAGCCTCCACGATGATCTGAATTTAATATTATGGTCAAAATACTAATTTTCTGAAGGAAGAAGTTGATAGAGTTTGAGAATAGCTGTAGATTCCGCAAATGTCATTTTTAGAAAATTTATTTTTTGGTCATTTTTTGTTCTCAAAAACCAGTGGGGCCCCCCTTAGGAGTCTGCTAAAGTATGTCCCAAAAGAACACGGCATCAAGACAAAACAGAGCATTATTAAATAGTTTCTTGCTGCTCGCACAAGTAGCAATTCACTGACCATGGCATAAACGTCCGTTTGGCGCGAAGTCACGTCTTAACATGCATAGGCTCCCTTTCAGAACGCCCCAGAAAAGCCATAAAAAGAGTATGCAGTGCATGTACCGTTTCTCTCGCAGAGTTCAGCATGTGCAACAGTGTTGAAATGCAGATGTTGCAGATTTGTACCCTTGCAGATGCGAAGTGCTCCCAATGCATCCAAGCCTGCTTTTTTTATTGTCATCATCGTCATCATCATCATCAGCCTGACTACACCCACTGCAGGGCAAAGGCCTCTCCCATGTCTCTCCAATTAACTCTGTCCTTTGCCAGCTGCGCCCAGCCTATGCCTGCAAACTTCTTAATCTCATCCGCCCATCTAACCTTCTGCCGGCCCCTGCTGTGCTGGCCTTCTCTTGGAATCCACTCCGTTACCCTTAAGGACCAGCGGTTATCTGGCCTTCGCAGTACATGCCCTGCCCAAGCCCATTTCTTCCTCTTGATTTCGACTAGGATATCATTAACACGCGTTTGTTCCCTCACCCACTCTGCCCACTTCTCTTAACGTTAACACCTATCATTTTCCTTTCCATGGCTTGCTGTGCTGTCTTTAACTTAGGCTGAACCCTTTCGTCAGCCTCCACGTTTCTTCCCCGTGGGTGAGTACCCGTAAGATACAGCTGTTGCACACTTTTCTCAAGCACAACCGGGTCAAGAAAATCGCCGGGAAAACACCTTGGTTGCGTTGACCCATCATGTTGACAGCCTGACTCGCTTCTGCGGCGCTCGGATTTTTCGTGTTTTTGGCAAGTTATCGGTCGATTTGCACCGTCAAAAGTGCAACGAAGCTAGGGGCAGTGTTCTATTGTGATGCAGGCCGACTATGACGAGTGGCAAGCAAATTTCTAGACTGGCTTCCCCAAATCCGTCTTCCCGATTTGTTAGCGTAGCTTCTCATGTCGAACACGGCAAAAGGCGTGCGGCCAGCAGTCGCGACCAGGCAGCAGCTCGACAACACCGTTGTTCACGCTGGCAAGCGCTACCTGCGCGTCGCCGTCTCGTTTGACGCGAAAACTCTCAGGAATGACCTTATTCGCGCGCTTTCGAGAGTTTTGTCTGGTTTGGCCGATGTGATACGGTTAGGCTTAGCGACGACTACAGCAGCCAGGGAGCAGCTCAGTTCGTTGCCGAAGCTCACCTCGCTCGCGACTCGCAAGCGTGAATGGGCTCATAATCGGAGGGACACTCCTTTTGTGCTTTGTGGCACGTTTCAGCGCCAGAAATGTTCTTTAGTATGGTAAAATTTTGCTCACCGAGTGCACCCCTTGGAATGCTACGGCGCAAGTCTGCCCGCGGTCTTTTGGCCACTTTTCGGCATCCAAGAGATCGTGGTTTTCTGGCATCGCAAAGTGTCACGAAAATTTTATTTTCGTTTGGATTCTATCACGGGGGACACCAGCGATGCGACTGCGACCGATTCGGGCGCGCTTCCGTTCGCATCCGCTGTAAACAGCGGGGGGCACTCGGCACTCGCTTGGTACTCGTTACTAGGCAGGTCATTGGTCATAAATTTAGTACTTTTGTGACCTGTTCTTTGCCTGCCTGAGACTAATTCGGCGGCAGTATTAATTTTTCACTGTATGCGCAAAAGGGTCGCTGCCAATGCGGCTTAAAATGCATGCGTTTGGGATGGGACCGGAAGGAATTTCTAATAAAGCGATATTTCGAGTAAAGCGATTTCGTTATAACGAGGGATTACTGTATTCGAACTGGCTCAAACCGGAACAGCATGTCGCTTCAGAGCCGAACCCGGAACTGAACCTGAAAGGCGGAACTCAAACCCAAAGCTAACATAAAAAAATTCTGTCTCGACCCCCTGGTTAAAACCCCATAAACCAGACCTGCTGCTTGCTGCAAAATTGCTAAAATACGAGTCGCCTGCACCAAAATGCTGCATGAAATACAGTAAACGTCAATGTCACCTCATTCACCTTGGTCATGTCTTAAATGTTTTTGGCGGCGCTGCCAGCAAACCTAATTTTGTCTCTAATACCTCATTCAGCCATTAGAGAGTTTTAGTTTCACGTACGTAAAGCTCTTATGGGTGACCAGGAGACTTGTCGCATTTGCGTACGGAACTCTGTACGTATGTGAAACTAAAACTGTCTTTTAGTATGAGGACTGACACTGTTTATTGTGTCCATTCTCAGTCCGCATCATAAAAAAGAGATGAATGAAACAGGTCTGCAGCATGCAGCATCTTATTCATATAGCTCCAAGTGTGATGCGCAGGCAGGAAATGCACGCGATGCAAACATTCGCATACTTCATCGTTGTTGGGTTTCATGTCTGCTTGGCTGAACTGAAAGGCAGCATGCTATTGCAAAATTCTTGTTCTGCGCTGAGGTTTGCTTTTTGCTGTGCCGAAAATGGGCGATAGCGCTTGTTGGAAGCTTCAGAAAGAATGGTAGGTGTGTAGGCAGTGAAACTGGCAGTGCTATTTTTTTTTATACTGTTCAGAGCAATGAGGGAGTTGTGCTCGAATATCAAAGGTGTATGAATAAAAGGTGTATAAATACCAACTTTTTGGCTGCACAGCAGATACGAGTAATAAAAATTGGGTGCAAATTGAATTGAATATTTTCTAATAATTTCTAATGTTAGTACGGGTGGTTCAAACTAAAGGTCTCCTCGTTTTGGTGCAGCCAAATTGCAGCAAATCGATTTGGTGCAGCCAAATTCATGGTGCAGCCAAATTGAGTGCACAAGTGCAGTAACGTGCACAGGCTTTGTCGTCTGCTGGGGCCGTGACACGTGTTTTGCTTTTTTCATGCATGTGAACAACGCTGAGGACGCCGGTGCGACATTTGCCGCTCTTTGGAATATGATATCACTGCTGTATCAGGTGTGGGCTGTAGTACATGCCTTTTGTGCATCATGGACAACATGGCCGATGTTGTTATGTTGGCGATGGAAATTGTGGAAGACGACGAGAGTGACGACAAGTTTGGCAGTGCTTTTCCCTTTGCTGCGTGTAAGTTCCGTTTTGTCTGTCGACCGCAGTCGTGTCAGTGGCTACTTTGACAAAGTAACTTCGAGGTACTTTGACTTTGAATTACAAAAACTGTTTAGGTTATCACGAGAGATATTTGACATTTTGTGCGGACACTTTAGGCACTCTTCATCGTACCAAAAGGCCATGAGTGGACGCCGCTGAATTTTTGCTCAGGACTCTTGTTTTATTTCCTTGAGCTATCTAGGAAACCAAAGCAGTATGAATTCTGTTGCCGATCGGTTTGATGTGACGGAGGCGAGGCGTCTGTGTTGTTGTGCCTTCGGCGAGTGTTGGACTTTTTAATAGACATCAGCGCCGAAGTAATCACATGGCCAAACAATAAACAGATTGCCCGAAGCAAGGCATGTTTCGTCTCAAAGAGTGGTTGGAAAGCCCCCAAAATATGATATAACGCATTGACGGCAGCCATGTGGAAATTGCCTGGTCAGATGAATCTACTGCTTCATGCATTAACAGGAAAAAGTGGCCTTCGATCATACTGCAAGGAATTTGCAACAAGCAGAACAAATTTCTAGACATCTACATCTGCTTTCCAGGCTCTGTGTACGATGCCAGCGTGCTGAGGGAAAGCCCATTTTTCTCCGGGGCAACCGTTAAATGTAGAGACGGGTACCTACTGGGCGACTCTGCATACCTGCTCCTTCCATGGCTGTTAATGCCCTGCAACGATAATGGCTGAAGTTTTCCTCTGTGGAAGAAGAGGTTTAATAAGTAACCTAGGCAACAAAGGGTAGCAATCAAGAACACCTTCGGGCTCTTGAAGCGGTGCTTCAGGAGGCTGTATCTAGCCTCATACTCCATTTCAGTTGGCATGAGAGACTTCCTTTCCACGCTTGGCGACCTTCCTGACTATGACGACGTAGGTAACGATGAAGATGACGGCATCATTTCATCATCGTGCTGCGAGAGCCAAAGGTAAATGATTGCTCAGCATCATGGCTAAAGAAACATGTTTGCTGGAAGAACGAAACATTTATACCATTTGTTTTGGATGTTACTCTTTATTTTAGCGAACTGCAATTCTCCTAGCAGGGCCATTCTCTTGTTGTATCTCTTCGCTCTGGCAGCCTCCGCATCTCCGATGATTTTCAGCAGGGACTCCACAGGCTGTAACACTGCCTGAGGGCTCCTCTTGCATTTCTCCCCTCTAAAATGCATCAGAATGAGTTCCCTTCATGTTGTCACAAATAAAAGCTGCTTACCCTGAGGCAATGTCTTGTTCCTAGGTCAGCAGCACAGTTGGTGTTATATAGTGTTACTTCTCCAGCACTTTGCCAGCTCACTGGAAAATTTATGTAGCTTTTATAAGTTTGCAAACTGTCTCCAAGAACAGGAAATTGAAATGGAGGTACTTGCGTCTTGTAATCACATGACGCTTGTGACTGGCCCGACGAGTTTTTCGCTTTTTTTTTATATATAGCGCCGCTCCAAAGATTTCCACTTGTTTTCCACTTGGAGCGCCATCAGGTTTCTGCCGAACTCACCATTAATAGCACCTGTCAGCTTTGTCCACATAACCTTCTTCGTTCTCTATATGGAGTAATGCATATGTAAGTAAGGAGCTAAACAAATTGAGGCATGTTGCTGTTACTACAAGAAAACAACTTTGTTTACTTTACTAGTGATGCACAACTTACCTGAAACCGCCTTTCTCATTCAGTTCTTTGTACTTCGCTATCGCGAATGGCGCCTTAGGCTTCGGCCAAACTGCTCGTTCTGCATCGGGCAGCAGCTGGGCGTCTGCGCTTGGCTGGTTTGGCCCAGGGCGTTGGAAATTATCAGTTGCCGGCTCCATAACACTTTGGATGCCGTTCAGCTGGGCCTTAGCTCTGTCGCCTTCATTTACAAATATAATGCTGACGGGGAGGCAGTCTATGAAAAAGAAAAAGCAGTGAAGAGGGTCAGCAAGCCATTGCGATATGAGCAGTTGTGCATACTGCCTACCTGCAAAGAATGATAAATAAATTGCTGTTATTATCATTATCACACATACTACGGACACGTTAACATATGCTCACATCGTGACACTTGCCTTCCATCTCGTATGGAAGTTCTCCTTGTTCCCCGGCTCGTGCACACCGCTTTCGTTAATGACTGGGAACACGTCCCTTTCCTGGTCATTTATCACCACCTTCATTTCATCTTCAGCCGGGCTGCAATACCGGTAATACCTCAGGACCTCAGGCACTTAGAGAACTGACAGCGGTGCAAGTGTCAGCGTGCAGAGAACTCGTGCACTAGAAGACCTGCACGATGTCAAATCAAATGCGGTAGTGTAGGTAGCATGCAGTACACTCGTCAAATCGAGCACCAGAGTGCAGCACTCTTGAACTAGTGTTCAAAGTGCAGCCAAATCTAGGAGACCTTAAAGATAAGCACTTAAAGATAGCAAATATTTTGTCACTGCGTTCTTTGTTTCAAATGTTGCATATTGCCCCAGCACAAATTATACACGCTCCACGGTTCATGTATGCATGGTAACTAATTTATTGCATTATTTGTACTGATCGATTTCGGTTTCTGAGCACTGGGGTATGCCATGACGTCACCTCCAGGCAAGAGCAGCAACCCTGGTTATGTGTGCCCCAAAAATTGACACACGGACTGCTGTGTCATTTGGTCTCGTACACATGCTGTGCGTACCAGCACCTTTCGAAATGCTGGCAAACTTATCAGTACAACGATATGCTGAGAAAAGCAACTCAGCGGTTCGCTTGGGCTGATCTCTTGGTATAGCGCGTATGCCGACGCGGTTTCTGCGTTGTATTTAGCTTTGCCACACTATGCCAATGCCGATGCTCGGCCGACGTCTGTGGTGGTGGCCCGTAGCCAAAAGCATTTCAGTTGGCCAATCCCCTGGTCACATTACGACGACACAATGCTGCTGCGAGACTGCTTAGGATCCCGTGGCTGCTGATTACGGTATCAGCTGCTCACTTTTTTTTGCTGCTTGTTTAGCGAACCAGTCTGTGTATTCGCTAAATGAATGCTGCAAGGTAATTGTACATGATTCGGCATTTACGACGCGAGTATGTAACTCCTCCAGGAATGTGCCCATGACGACGACTGCACCTCAGTGCAACTTTTGTTTGCATTTCTGCATGTGTTTACTGGCAACAATTTCGCATTCGTTAGGCATGAATTGCAAACGGTGTTTTACTTAAAGTAAATATAATCTATTTTGCTCCGGTTATACGTTTACTTGTTTATGCAGTGCGACAACTCTGCAAGAACCGCCGATGAATGCGAGCACCAGCCTGGGGAACGCTTCATAGCCAGGTTGTTGACACTGCATAGCACCGGCGTTTCTCGCTCGTAACTGCTTTCTTCCAATGTGTCCAATACTTTACTGTAAATTGGTTTATTTAGTAGTATGTCTGGCGCTCATTTGCAATAATTAAAATGGCTTAGTTTGTTGTCCACACGCGACACTGATGACTGCTAGCTTCCGGGCGTGTGCAGCGTTGGTTGGCAGACTGTGTCACACCGCTTAGCAGTGGCGCTTCCCACTCGGATCTATTTGTGTCTAAGATGTAAGCAGTCGTCGATTTCAGGTCACTGTTGTCAATACTATGCTTGGTGACCATTTGTATTTGCTAAAACTTGTGAACTTGCTCTCCACAATCGCTGATATCGCTCATACGAACTCCACGGACTTGCTAAGCATGCTTGTACCGCTGGTGAGTGTCGAAGGGTGAACATATGAACATACTTTGGCAAAATGATGAGTGCTCACTCAGGCTCTCTCACAAAAGTTTGGTCAATCTACGAGCTCACTCAAACTCACACTCACAGAGGCTTGGGTGCACTCAAACTCGTTTAGGCTCACAACTCACTTGAGCTCACTCAGACTCACCAGTCGTCCAGGATCAGCCACTCATTGATACTATGCCTAGCCTATCATTACCATGCATGGGCTTTTGCTGCATGCTGGCAGTCATTTCTATGAGGAAAGAGGAAGTTGACTCATGTGACAGGTGCAAGAGGCTGCCGTTTGGAAATACCGCGATGTTTCGCCACGAGTTTTGGTGGCCAGTTAGCTCGTTACTTCTGATTGTTTAGGGGATTTCAATAATGGAAATCGCACTTTTGAATATTCACACAACCGTAGTTGTTAATGCTTTTTCTTTCTCTTATGTTTCTAATGCGAAAGCATTACTGGTCCCATTGGGAGAAAAGCTGGTGGTGTGTGTGTACTCTCAGATGGTACAGAAAATCCCAGCAATGGCAAGAAAAATAGGGTGATGTCTTCAAGTGGCCGCATGACGCACACAGCAAGCCGAGCATTGCCACTTCAGATAATCCGATTCATATTGTTCGTCTATATATACTCGCCACTGGCCGACCTTCATGTGGTGCCAGTTTTCCCGACATTCGTACTAAAATTGTGATGCAACCATTTGTCGTACAGCGTTCCGGGTAGTGTCATACAATTTCTCGTTGCATATCGCTTACATATGGTAGTCAAGTTGTAGGCTAGCTTGCGGCAGGGATTCGAACCAACAACGTATGCATCTTCGATTGTATGCCTTCCCAGAATTTCATATCAAAATTGTGATGTAACTGTTCGTTGTACAGCGTTCCAGGTGGTGTCACACACACGTGTGTGCGTGCGTGTGTGTGTGCGCGCGCGCAGCAAGAGGGTCTGAATGTTTGTGGTCTGATGTGCAACCAATACGGAAAAACATAAATTCGTAAAAAAGAACTGAAATGCATGTACTTACAAACATTATGCGTAAACAATGCAACCAGGGACAGCAGTGCTTTTGCATTCCCGCAGGTAATTTTTATTTCCTAGGGGAAGAGGTGGGCTTGGCAACGGCAGCTAGGTCAATCGTGTACGCGTCACTGCATACATATACGGACACACATGCTCACATGCACGTGCATACACCCACCTAAACACGTTCACACTATACACACGCAAAGACACACCTGTACACAGGTGCACACACATGCAGGCACAAAGGTTTTTACTGCATACAGTATTTTCTTTTAGAAGCTGTAAGGGACACTTTCGTGTGACCTGTACAGGCGGATTCGGTGGCAGGGCTGAGATTCCATGCTGATGTGCAATTAAAAGACGACTGATAACTAAGAAATATTGACCGGCGATTACGGTACTTTGTAATTAAAAACTTTAGCACAGCTTGATTTTGCGGTATATAGAGGCAGAAAATTCAGACGACGCTTAAGCTACCCTTAAGGGTTTAGTGCAAGGCATTGCCACTTTGTTGCACAAGGCCTCTAAATTATTGCACTGAATGAACACTCTTCAGTGTAGAGTGCTCTGTGCAGCTGTGGCCCGGTTGCAGCGTCCTCTTCCATGTTTGCTGCTCCCTGCAAGAACGTATTGCATCGCGCTTGTCTTGTTGCTTTAAGGAGGAATGCTGAGGCCACAAAGGACGCATCTTTGTCAGGAGCAGGCCACGAGGCGCGTGGCTCGCACATTCAGAGTAGCGCATGCCTGTTCCTATGGTAAACAGCATGGAGTCCACAAATGGCCCCCATAGACGCACATGCATGTGCTGGTTGACAGTTTGACTGCCAATTCATGGCTGACTCCTGCTGCGACTTGCAGCTTTATGGTAAATCTTGCGCTGATTCAAACGTAATCAGTTACGCACCTGTGCGACAAGTAAGGGTCCCACAATCTTTGCACAAGGAATCGCCTGACTTGGACAAGGCAGTGCATTGTTTTTTCACAAGCCCTCCAATGTGTGCCGCCTGAAATGGCGGGATTGCTGGGTTATCTGCCTGCTACCTCATCCACTGTTGTTGCTTTTGTGCAGGTGGTTGCGGTGCATGTTGTAAGCGTGATGGCTATCTGTAAATGTGTTTAGGAAGTCTATTTGCAGCAGCCAGTGCAAACTGAGTACGTCCACTGTCACCTGCCCCTCCCGTACCCTCCTAATGTTAGAGGCACTACTTCCAGTCCTACTTGCTCCCAAATTATTGCTAGTCTAGATTAGGGAGCCAATCTATGGTTGCTCCTGTTTCTTCCCGTCTTCCTCTGTGTAAAAAAAAAATGTTTTTGAAAAGCACAGCTGCGTCATGGGTTGTGGGCTGCCCTGGGACGGCACCTGGGGCATGCATTCTGCTACATACCATGGCACTGATTGGTAATTGCCAGTTTCATCACTGGGCAAGTGAAATGCAATTCTTCCCAATGTTTTCATCTACTTGTTTTGGATTATGTTTTGAAACGGAAGGACTTTAGTTTGTGCCAGTTTCTGTAGTCCTGTTTGCGGTGATCTAGGCAGTGTGCGAAGAACCCTTTGGAATGCAATAATAAGTCGTGTAAAAGTTCGAGAGCCTCTTTGTCACTGTCATTTTTAAATGGCTGTACACTGCATCTGCTGATGAAGAAGGGGTCTCAGTGGAAACTTTTGTTCCTGCACATTTCTGTTTATTCATGACAAGCAGGAAGCTATTTTTTCTTGCACAATTATCACCATGGCCAGGAAAATGCTACAGAAATGCAACCAAGAAGCCACAGAGTGGGAAATATTGCCATCAAGTGTCAGGAGTTACCTATCATCATCAGCCAGATTATATCCACTGCAGTACAAAGGCCTCTCCTACTAGTAGATCTCCGTTAGCCTTGTCCTGCGCCAGCCGTAGCCTGCGTACTCTGCAGATTTCCCGATCTCATCTCCCCAACTTACTCTTTGCCGCCTCTGGCTTCATTTCTTTTCTCTTGGTATCCATTCACTTACCCTAATACCCCTGTCACACGGCCAGTTTCAATCACCCTCGAGTCGAGGGTCTTCGAGATTCTCAATCGCCATCGAACTCGCCGCTGCTACACTGCAAATCTCAATGGCCATTGAAATGGTTCTCGTGTCTTACGCCACAGATGAGTGGCGCCACAATCGCTACTTTGGATTTTGCAGAAATAACAAAAATAGTTGATAAATGTATACTAAATGCTGAAATACAGGCATACGCGAAAGTCGTTAAAAACCCTTTTAGTTGCACGTACGCGACGTACATATGCATACACTGCTGTAGCCACTTTAATACAAGACGAGCCAAAACCAAGCCAGTCCAACTGCGTCGGAGCGCTGCTTCGTCAGGCTTAAGACCTGGGAAATCGCAATGATATCTGAAAAACAAGAGCTATTTTTCTCTTGAAACTTTATGCAAGAGTCATCATCATCATCATCATCAGCCCTACTACACCCACTGCAGGGCAAAGGCCTCTCCCATGTCTCTCCAATTAACCCTATCCTTTGCCAGCTGCATCCACCCTTTGCCTGCAAACTTCTTAATCTCATCCGCCCATCTAACCTTCTGCCGCCCCCTGCTACGCTTACTTTCTCTTGGAACCCACTCCGTTACCCTTAAAGACCAGCGGTTATCTTGCCTTCGCATTACATGCCCTGCCCAAGCCCATTTCTTTCTCTTGATTTCGACTAGGATGTCATTAACCCGTGTTTGTTCCCTCACCCACTCTGCCCGCTTCCGATCTCTTAACGTTACACCTATCATTTTTCTTTCCATGGCTCGCTGCGTTGTCCTTAACTTAAGCTGAACTCTTTTCGTTAGCCTCCACGTTTCTGCCCCGTAGGTGAGTACCGGTAAGATTATGCTGTTGTACACTTTCCTCTTGAGGGAAATTGGTAAACTGCCACTCATGATCTGCGAGAATTTGCCATATGCGCTCCACCCCATTCTTATCCTTCTAGTTATCTCCCTCTCATGATCCGGATCAGCTGTCACTACCTGCCCTAAGTAGACGTATTCCGGCACAATTTCTAGGCTCTCGCTGCCAATTGTGAACTGTTGTTCCCTTGCTAGGCTGTTGAACATTACCTTGGTTTTCTGCATGTTAATTTTTAGACCCATCGATCTGCTCTGCCTGTCTAACTCGTTGATCATGATTTGCAGTTCACCTCCTGAGTGACTCAGCAAGGCAATGTCATCAGCAAATCTCAGATTATTTAGGTATTCTCCATTTATTCTTATTCCCAACTGTTCCCAATTCAGGCCTCGAAATACCTCCTGCAAACATGCGGTGAACAGCATTGGCGAGATCGTGTCTCCTTGCCTGACGCCCTTCCTTATTGGAATTTTATTGCTGACTTTATGGAGGACTATAGTAGCTGTGCAGTTGCTATATATATCTTCCAGTATTTTGACATAAGGCTCTTCTACCCCCTGATTACGCAATGCCTGTATGACTGCTGAGGTTTCCACTGAGTCGAATGCTTTCTCGTAATCAATGAAAGCTATATATAGAGGTTGGTTATATTCGTCGCATTTCTCTATCACCTGATTGATGGTGTGAATATGATCTATTGTAGAATATCCTTTACGAAAGCCTGCCTGATCATTTGGTTGATTAAAGTCTAACGTTGCCCTGACTCTATTAGCGATTACCTTAGTAAATACTTTGTAGGCAACGGATAGTAAGCTGATCGGCCTGTAATTTTTCAAGTCCTTGGCGTCTCCCTTCTTATGAATTAAGATAATGTTTGCATTCTTCCAAGCTTCTGGTACAGTCGAGGTCATAAGGCATTGCGTATACAGGGTGGCTAGTTTTTCTAGCACGATGTCCCCTCCATCCTTCAACAGATCGGCTGTTACCTGATCCTCCCCAGCTGCTTTTCCCCTTTTCATTGCTTCTAAGGCTTTCTTTACTTCATCTTTCGTGACTGGCGGGATGACGCATTGCTGTGCACTGCTGTCTTTCTCATTAGCGTTCTGATTACATTGGCTACTGTACAGGTCTGTGTAGAACTCTTCGGCTACGTTAACTATCTTATCCATATTGCTAATGACATTGCCCTGCTTGTCTCTTAATGCATACATCTGGTTTTTACCTATGCCTAGTTTCCTCTTCACTGTTTTTAGGCTACCTCCGTTCTTTAGAGCATGCTCGATTCTCTCCATATTAAACTTCCTTATGTCGGCTACCTTGCGCTTATTTATTAACTTTGATAGCTCCGTTAGTTCTATTCTATCGGTAGTGTTAGATGCCTTCATGTTTTGGCGCTTCTTAATCAGATCTTTCGTCACCTGAGATAGCTTCCCGGTAGCTTTTCGAACTGTCCTACCGCCTACTTCTACTGCGCACTCCGTAATTATTGACGTCAGGTTATCGTGCATTGAATGAACATCAAGATCATCTTCCTCAGTTAAAGCCGAGTATCTGTTTTGCAACGCTATCTTAAACTCCTGTGCTTTCCCTCTTACGGCTAACTCGTTAATGGTCTTCTTCTTCGCTAGCTTCTTCCGTTCCCTCTTCAAGTCTAGGCTAATTCTAGACCTTACCATTCTATGGTCGCTGCAACGCACCCTTCCGAGGACGGCCACATCCTGAATGATGCCAGGTTTAGCGGATAGTATGAAGTCTATTTCATTTTTAATCTCACCATTGGGGCTCTTCCAGGTCCACTTCCTGTTTTCTCGTTTGCATGCCGCGCAATTCTCCACCGGGTTAAAAAAAAAAAAAAAAAAACCGCGTGTCGATGGAATTGCATAACCAGGCCTGGAGTGCGGCCTTATCTCGGTGACCAGAACCGACAACGCACTCTCTCACCAGAGCAGGATTTGGCCACCCTGGTGTAGTACTTGGCCACAACCTTCTATGATCAAACCAATTAATGCAAGAGTAAGAATGGGCAAATCGAAGGCGAATACAACAGCTTAGAACACGATATTGCTTTGAGGGATTAGCGACGAAGCTGTTATCGCTGTGAAGCGGGCGGGCAGGGTGCCGCCATGTTGTCAACGTTAAGTACGCAAGCAACGCAAAGACTGCAACGCAAAATGAATGCGCTTAATGCGCTTAAAACCAGTCTAATATAATTTTAAAATAATTTTACAAGCTGCTTACATTAAATTTTATGCAAATAATGTTTGTTCATGTTTTTTCATCGTGAATGTGTCGTGTACGAAAGTGCGCTTGGCGCCGCTCGGAGCAACGCTAGCAACCTTGGGTAGCGCTCGAAGGCCCTCGAAATCTCGATGGAGTTCTGCGCTACTCCGTTGACTCGATAGGCTATTGACTCGATCGCCATTGAAACTGCCCGTGTGGTAGCGCTCGATCGCCTTTGAGTCGATAGACTATCGGTTCGAGGGCCCTCGAAATGCCCGTGTGACAGGGGTATAAGAGACCTTTGATTATCTGTCCTCTGCATTGTATGCCCCACTTTAGCCTATTTCTCGTGATTTCAGGGGGGACATCATTACCTCGAGATTGCTAATTTAATCTTCTGTCGTTCTGCCGCTGAACATTACAGCTTATCGTTTTTCTTTTTTCTGTTTACTGTGCAGTCCTTATAATCTAATTTGAGCTTATTTGTTAACCTCCAGGTTTAGCCCTGGAGGTGAGTAGTGGCATTTCAATAACTGTTAACAACATGACAAGTCTATCTTGTAACCGGCACTTTGTGAACTAGTTGTCAATTCATGTCAAGCTGAGCTTGTCATCTCCTATATTTTTGGTACAACTAATCATGACAAATGGGATTTTGTCATGGTAGCAAAAAGGTTAAACATAACCATTCATTATAGATTGCAGTTACACTGACACCTTTGTGGATGTGGCTTACTTAGCCAAATGAAGCGACTTTCCTAGCATTCTTGATGTTTCCCATATATATCTGTGCTGAGGGGAAAATTTGAGGCTTTACTGCTTTAGCACATGGTACGGTTTAGGCTGAAGGCATAACGGCGTTAAGCTTATTACGTTGTAATTATCGTGCAGTGGAAGAACTTCAGTGCACATTTTTTATATCTGTGTGCAGTTGTACATGCATTACTAGGAAGATATTTTTCGAGTGGAAACACCTTTTTGACATCACCTCTAGTTATTAGAAGATTTTGTTGAAGGGGAACAACTGAATTTTAAGGACCCAGTTTTTTTTTTTAACTTAAGTGTTCAAGGGGCTCAGTTTCACAGCGGTATTGTTAGAAACGCTGTGCGTGATATTTACCAAGAACTTCTATATCTGTGGATGCGCCCATTTTGATGTATCCTGATGCTGGATCATCAACGAGCGCAATCAGGAAATGCTCAACATTGTGGCACTATCTAGTAAACGCTGAAAACACTTCATCAGCAATATGGAGGACATGCTGCTTTTCGTCGAAGGCGCCACTGGAGAGGCCATAAACTATAATAAAATATGATGAATATTTCTGAAAGAAAAAACACTGCACCCAATTATGAACATATAATATTTTGCTGAGATGTGGTGACGTGGTGGTGTACACAGGTAATGGCAAGATTTCAGCGCAAGGTGTCACATCATCTTATTTTATGCAATTTTAAATGCCGAATTAAAATAATAAATCCTCATTTCTTCTATAGTGCAGTTCTCAATTCTTGTGTAATATGAGATCTTTTCGTTCATCATAATTTCATGATACATTTTGATCAGTTGTTGGTCCCTTTAAATGAGTGCATTTAACATTTTGAAACCAGTCGTATGTTTCAGCATTGGAGTAATAGAAAGGAGGCTTCTTTTTATGCCTGCAGTTGATTGTTTCCTAATATGGGGTATTGTTCAGAAGTTACTGCAGTCAGGGGTCATGTGTTGCTTCCTCCAGCTGCCTTATTGTCTTGAAACTTGGCTCCCATTGGAACCAACTTCTTTCCCATAGTTAATGTAGCTTTGTTTGGTGTATCAGATCAATGCTTTTTGGCCTAAGTGCCACATTCCTGCTATCACATCCTACGGCCTCACAGTTATGGCTATTGCTAGCATGACAGTTCTCATTGATAGAATGTTGCATTGGTTGTTGAAAGTGTACCTTTTTGTTTTGCACCTGGCCGATGTACTCATGCATCATATTTTCTTTCATAGCACTTTTTGCTGTCCCCAAAAACTACAAATTGGTGGCGGCACCATTGTTCGAGCTCTATGACAATGCCCAGGGGTATGGCCCCATCATCTCCAGCCTTCCTCAGGCTTTGAGCAGGTGACTACCAGCTTTTTGTATTTTTTCTTGTAATATGTGGCAAGAAACTTTCTGGAGCATGCACGTTACCTTGGACTTTGATAGTAGTGAAAGCCTTCATCAATCCTTCTTTTCATAGTTACTGAACTACTGTAAGGGGGTGGTGCTAAGTATTGACTGTTTAGACTAATTGGTGCCAGAACTATACATCTTGTGTAAACTGGTGTGTCTGGCCAAACCACTGGCTCAAGCAAAAGCTGCTGAAGCGTGAGAAAAGTTGCTCACAGCCATTTAGGCATTGTGGTAGGGAGTAACTGCTGCTGCAATGTGGCTTGCTGCACTGTGGGCAGTATCATTGAAATGATTTGTTCCTTTCTCGAAGTGCAAATTTTTAAGTTGGGTGGCGGCCACCGATGTGGCTCAGTGGCTATGTTGCTTGGCTGCTGACCCAAAAGACACGGGTTCGATCCCGGCCACGGCGGTCTATTTTCGATGGAGGCGAAATTCTAGAGGCCCGTGTACTGTGTGATGTCAGTGCACGTTTAAGAACCCCAAGTGGTCGGAAATTTCCGAAGCCCTTCACTATGGCGTCCCTCATAGCCTGAGTTGCTTTGGCACGTTAAAGGTGCCATGACATGGTCATTCTTCATATTGCAGTTTTGTGCTTCAGTAACTAATACAAGAGCTTATGATTCAGTTTCCGAAATTTGGATGCCCTGGGCGCGCTGTATATTCCAAAAAATGCGTCATGACGTCACTAGGGCCTACACGGAGCAACGTCGTCAGCTCTCGTTGATGCAATGTGCGCAGCAAGGTCCCATTCCTCCATGTACTTTCGCGGGCGATCAAAGTGCAGTCGTTTCCTATATATGAATGACTGGCGCCGTAAAAGCGTTAATAACAGTAACGCAGTTATTCTTCGGTATAGGTAGGGTCCGGTCACACTAGGCCGATGCAACGGCGATTGGTTGGCTGGTGGGTATGCAAATGCTGTCACTGACGCACCGGTATGTCATGCTAGACCAACAACGACTCCAGCACAATCAATGACCCCATATCGCAGTAGTGTAAAGAGTGAATTTAGTGGGAACTGGCCGAGTGTGGTGGGGGACTAGTTGGTATGACATTCTATAAACTTAAGAACTTTGAAACTTATTGGACCTGATCATGCTAGCCACGGCAACATACGTGATGTGCGTGCACTAGCGAAGGTGTGCTTTCATTCGGTGCCTGCGCATAGAACCTATCAGCAAGACAAGCGACGCGGACAAAAAACGCCGCGCGACGGTGCCGCTCGTCGCGTGCCGCCGTCGCCTGGGCTTGTGCGGCCGAGCGAAAGCTTCACACCCGGTGAATAGACGGCCCAAAAATCTGCGTGTTTTCATTAATTGGTTGTTTTCATTAATTCAAGTATTGTGCGAACGTATTTTTAGCTGACGCGATTTAAAATCAAATACTGTTGACATAAGAGGAAGCAGATACAATTAAGCGAGAAGCGCTGTCCTATGCGATGCGTTTCCCAAGCAGGCGATATAGCATCAGTGGCACTTAATTATTGCAGTGTTATCATAGCGTGTAAATGTGTAAAACTACAATTTGTGAGCAATACTAAGTAATATTTAAGATAAGGAGAGCCCACCTTGCATTTTATGTCATGCGAAGGAGCAGTACTGTTTAATAATAATAATAAATTTATTTCTGCCTCAAAGGTATATGGACAGAGGAACTGCAGAAAAAGCTGTAAAAAATACAGCTTGACAAAGCTACGTGAACAACCCCAGCGCTGGGCTGCAGTTGTCGTAATCGTCTCATTCTTGGGCCACAATGCGCACGCTCAGTGAACTCTAAATGATGTACTATTATTTTTAAGCACTCCTTTAGACGGCGGCGACTATTCATCGGTGCGGGCAGTGAAAGCATTTGAGTCGCGTAGGGTTTTGCAAGTGGCTTGGTTCCTGCAAAAGGGTTCTACGAGCCGAAGGGAATGTATGCACACATGCAGCGGGGAAGTCGTCTCATTCGGCACTTTTTTCTCCTTCTTTCGTGCTTCAAGGTTACTCTAGTGCCACCTTGTGATAATTTGAGTTTAATTATCGCGCTGATGAATAGTGAACAAGAAATTGGTAGCCAGCTACAAAACTCCGCGGCTTTCACGACGCACATCGGCAAAGGCATGCACGGCACGTGCCACTTTTGACATACGGGTGCACTTGACTGCTCAAAAGAGACCACACTCATAACATAAAAATAACATGTTTATGAGTGTAAATAATAAAGCAGGGGTCTATCGATTTCTGTTTCCTCGACAATCACAAAACGGGTGCCACGAGGAAGTCCGCTTTCCCAAGGATCACTCAGCTCGCGTACCAAGTTGAAGGCTTCCGAAAAGAAAACACGGAAAATGCATTTTATTTCGGTAAGCTAAAAAAAGAAAACTTTTCAAGCGACCACCGTCTACAGTGTGCATGCAAGCACCTCAACAGCGCGCAGCAGACGACGCGAGTTGGGTATGCCCCTGTGACATCAGCGATAAGAGGTTGCCAGACCAGCAAGCAGTTCGCAGAAGAAATGGAAAAAAACGTTTTTCAAATATTCACCGCACAGAATCAACTGAAACTTGGGGAATTTTAATTTAACGTGTCGAGAATTAAATGTGATAAGCAGGGTATGCGTGAAAATACACTGTCATGGCCCCTTTAAACCACAATAAACCGTAAACCATTAACTTAGATGGCACAATAGTGTCTAAACTGTAGTTCTCATAAGCGGTGGTCTGATTCAAAACACCATTTGCCACTATTTTTACACGAGCAGCAATTTTCACCTACTGGCAGAGAGAGGCCGGTGTGGTTGCATCTGTCAGTGGCTGTCAGACTGAGCAAGTGGTGTTTTTGGATCTTAATTCATGATGTTGCAGAAGCAGAGCATAAATGAATGCTCATTACTCAGGTGGAAGCCATGCTGGTGGTTTTGTAACATTGCACATTGGAAAAAAGCTTTCTTCATTATTTGTGCATTTCATGTGCATTGATTTACATTTTTGCATTATACTTTAGAACATGTTGAAGTAGTGAATGATTTTGAATGTGCCAAGTCTTACTGCTGCAAACATTTCAACAGCCTCGTCCATTCTTTCTCTATGCTGTGTCATTGCTCACATGGCAAAAAAAATAATGCACCTGTCATTAGTTGTTTATAGAATGTTACTTTGGTAAAGTAATTTGCTTTCTTTGCATCCAGGGTACATTGCTAGAGATTTAATGGTGCTCTGCATAATTTGCACACTCAGAATTTGGCTGCATTATATTTATTCCCAGGCTGTGTGCCAAGGCATCGAGGAAATTAATTTTTTTCACTAATATTGCATTTCACAAACTTTCGGCTTCGGGTTTATAGTGCATCACCACCTGCAGTAACACATATGCTGTTGTCTTGCTTGCTTGAGAGCTTTTGTTTGGTACAAGGGTATGGTTTATCATGAAATAACAATCAATTTTTTTTTATTCTTGCTTTGTCCTGTAATACGTATGTCAAAAGTTGGTGCTTACTCACGGACCTGTATTTATTTGCAGCAAAATACTTGGGCTTTCTTTTTTTGCAGATTCAACTTTATCTATTTGTGACTGATGAGATCATACATCATGGAGTTGTCTGCTGGCATTTTCACACATCTGCTTGGGCATTGGACGTTGCCATCTTGGTGCATTCTCTGTGTTAGTCATGAGCAAGGACGTCATCATATTGAAAAAAAAGCTTGCCCATACGTCCTGGCAAGCTGTATTTGAATTTCTCACAGCTCTCATCTTCATCAGCTCATTTTAAATGAAATGTGTACAGAGAGTCATAAGCATTAACTTTACAAATATTCTGGGTTTTGTACACTAAATGTGTGTTACGGTTGTTTTTGGAAGTCTGTTTTCATTCTTTTGGGAGTTGTATACAACAATGACCATATAGATTGCTTGAGTACTGTGTTGACATGCTTCCGAAGCTGAACGCTAACATGCAGCCCAGACTTGCTTCGATTTTTTGTTACCAATTCAGGGCTTGGTGTACACTCCAGTTCAATTAGTTGCCTACTGTGTGTATATGTTATATCAATAGTGGCTCGTGGATCACACAATATGTAATTTTTCAATTTACCTGAAGAGCCATAAAATGGACAGAATGATATTAATCTTGCTCTCTACTGCAGTGCACTTAGTTGCTTACTTTGTGCATATGTTATGTCAATGATGGCTCGTTGTTCACACAATGTGTATTTTTTCTTCAATTTACCTAAAGAGCCTTAAAATGGACTGAATACTATTAATTTTGGTCTCTACTGCAGTGCAATTAGTTGCTTACTGTGTGTATATGTTATGTCAAAAATGGCTCCTGGTTCACACATTGTGCATTTTTTCTTTAATTTACTTGAAGAGCCTTAAAATGGACTGAATACTATTCATTTTGGTCTCTCTGTGGTGTTTCATGGAGCCTTCAAATGCATGTGCATACTTTTGTGGGTGTAAACCGTTCATGTTCTCATGCATTGTGCAGGATACCTTTGTTATGAAATTTTGTTACTTTCCTCTCTTGTTCATCTATTTGTTGCGATTGCCCATTCAATTTTGACTAAACCCTTCCCTGCTGAGCACATTTTTCTTGGGTGTGTTGGAATTTAAATCAAGGTATGATGTTTTGAAAGAATATCTGCAAGTTTTGAATTTCAAATCGTGTTCATATGGTCAGGGAATTGGTGTGTGTGTGTGCGTGCGTGTGTGTGTGAATTTAAATCAAGGTATGATTTTTTTTAGAGAATGTCTGTTTTGAATTTCAAATCATGTTCATATGGGCAAGAAAATGGTGTGTTGGAATTTAAATCAAGGTATGATGTTTTGAGAGAATATCTGTTTAAATCAAGGTATGATAATTTTGCTGTAATATACCTTTGCAACAAACTTCGGTAGGATAAATACAGCGGTCAAAATCCCGTTTTTCCCCCAAAAAGAAGCGCCGAACCATGTATACTTTACACCCGGCACTTCACAACCACAAATCGTTGTTTTCTTTTCTTTTCTTTTTTTTTGCGAATAAGGTGGATATATGTACATAGACGCGGCCGGAGCTATATTACGGGCCTCCCTAATTCGAATGGACGACCGATGAGGGAGCTCCCTCCAGGGCTCGCCGTGGTGTTCTCTCGTAACACTGAGCGCGGCGCGAAATCGTGACCCGGTCTTCTGCAGCTCAACTGCGCTTTTTTCCTTTCTCTGTTTTCCTTCTTCCTGCTTTGTTCTTTTCCCGTTCTCCCACCTACGCTCTGAGTGTCATTAGTGAGGTGCTGGCCCATCTCCAGCGACTCGAGAGCGAACGAAGGAGCGAAGCAACTGTAGCCGGTGTCGCGAGAAGCGGTGCCCGGCGTGCAATGCCGATGAGCGAGCGCTGCACGACGGACCTCTCCGAGGTGTCGCTCGTCCATTTGGTCGGCTACAAAGCGCGGCCCTTGTAGACACGTCGAGCGCGCCTCTGCACACTCTGTCACGTCTTGTTTTGAATTTCAAATCTTGTTCATATGGTCAGGAAAATGGTGTGTGTGTTGGAATTTAAATCAAGATATGATGTTTAGAGAGTATCTGTTTTGAATTTCAAATCATGTTCATATGGACAGGAAAATGGTGTGTTGGAATTTAAATCAAGGTATGATGTTTTGAGAGAATATCTGTTTGTTTTGAATTTCAAATCGTGTTCATATGGTCAGGAAAATGGTGTGTGTATGTGTGTGTGTGTTTGAATTTAAATCAAGGTATGATGTTTTGAGAGAATATCTATTTTGAAGGTTGTTTTCAGTTTTTCCTGTTTCACCTTCTGCATGACCAATGATGAATTGGGAACTCTGCATGACCAATGATGAATTGGGAACCATGCTTCAGGCAACAGTGCCATCTAGCGCCATTGTAATCACAGAATGGGCAGGAAAATGATGTGTTGGAATTTAAATCAAGGTATGACGTTTTGAGAGAATATCTGTTTGTTTTGAATTTCAAATCGTGTTCATATGGTCAAGAAAATGGTGTGTGTGTGTGTGTGTGTGTGTGTTTGAATTTAAATCAAGGTATGATGTTTTGAGAGAATATCTATTTTGAAGGTTGCTTTCAGTTTTTCCTGTTTCACCTTCTGCATGACTTTCTGTTTCACCTTCTGCATGACCAATGATGAATTGTGAACTCTGCATGACCAATGATGAATTGGGAACCATGCTTCAGGCAACAGTGCCATCTAGCGCCATTGTAATCACAGAATGGGCAGGAAAATGGTGTGTTGGAATTTAAATCAAGGTATGACGTTTTGAGAGAATATCTGTTTGTTTTATGAATTGTGAACTCTGCATGACCAATGATGAATTGGGAACCATGCTTCAGGCAACAGTGCCATCTAGCGCCATTGTAATCACAGAATGGGCAGGAAAATGGTGTGTTGGAATTTAAATCAAGGTATGACGTTTTGAGAGAATATCTGTTTGTTTTGAATTTCAAATCTTGTTCATATGGTCAGGAAAATGGTGTGTGTGTGTGTGTTTGAATTTAAATCAAGGTATGATGTTTTGAGAGAATATCTATTTTGAAGGTTGTTTTCAGTTTTTCCTGTTTCACCTTCTGCATGACTTTCTGTTTCACCTTCTGCATGACCAATGATGAATTGTGAACTCTGCATGACCAATGATGAATTGGGAACCATGCTTCAGGCAACAGTGCCATCTAGCGCCATTGTAATCACAGAATGGGCAGGAAAATGGTGTGTTGGAATTTAAATCAAGGTATGACGTTTTGAGAGAATATCTGTTTGTTTTGAATTTCAAATCTTGTTCATATGGTCAGGAAAATGGTGTGTGTGTGTGTGTTTGAATTTAAATCAAGGTATGATGTTTTGAGAGAATATCTATTTTGAAGGTTGTTTTCAGTTTTTCCTGTTTCACCTTCTGCATGACTTTCTGTTTCACCTTCTGCATGACCAATGATGAATTGTGAACTCTGCATGACCAATGATGAATTGGGAACCATGCTTCAGGCAACAGTGCCATCTAGCGCCATTGTAATCACAGAATGGGCAGGAAAATGGTGTGTTGGAATTTAAATCAAGGTATGATGTTTGAGAGAATATCTGTTTGTTTTGAATTTCAAATCGTGTTCATATGGTCAGGAAAATGGTGTGTGTGTGTGTGTTTGAATTTAAACCAAGGTATGATGTTTTGAGAGAATATCTATTTTGAAGGTTGTTTTCAGTTTTTCCTGTTTCACCTTCTGCATGACTTTTTGTTTCACCTTCCACATGACCAATGACGAATTGTAAACTCTGCATGACCAATGACGAATTGTAAACTCTGCATGACCAATGATGAATTGTGAACCATGCTTCAGGCAACAGTGCCATCTAGCGCCATTGTAATCACAGAATGGCCAGTGTTTTATGGCTACTGATAATAATTCAAGAAACTGTGATGAAATACTATAGCTTTGTGCTAAGTAACTAATGTTGGTCTTTGTTGTTAGGCAACTCCTCCTACTGCAGTCTTGCTCAGTGCAGTCTCATTTGATTGGGAGTATGTGACTTGTCCTTGCTGATGTGGTGCATTCAGTAAAGATGCATTCTTGCCAGATGGCACATACATTTGTGTGTGGTTTGCCTCTCATGACAGCATTAAAGGAGCACCTATTAGCTTTTTGTGAAGCTGTTTTGTCCTTTTGCCATTTTTTATTATGCATTGTTCTCTGAAACACCTAGGCACTCCCTTCTCTATTGCAGACACCCACAAACATTCATGCAAGCAATCAAAAACAAGCACAATCACAGGATTGTGCTTGTTTTTGATTGCTTGCTTGAATGTTTGTGGGTGTCTGCATCAGTGTCTTTTTGCAGCCTACCTCAGTTGATTGGTGCAGGTTGCACACCTGGTGTAGAGATCATCTTGGTGTATTTAAAATGATTGAAAGGAAAACCCTGAGGTAGGCCTGTACTATACAGCTTCTCCTTTAGTTTTTTCTGAACTGGGGCTTAACAGAACGAGTCTTAATTATATGGTGGAATATGGCATTTTTTAGGACCTTTTTGATACCAATTTGGGCAGGGTGACGCACTGAAGCAGATCCAAAAGTCAGAATTAAACCATTGGTTTTATTTGAGCCGATGCTGAACGAGCAGCTGAAATTCTCACTCTTGGAACTGAACTCTATGTACAGAACTGCAGTGGTGGCCTAGTCGTTTTAGCATCCGCCTCGCAGCATGCGGAAGGTGCGAGGTCCGATTTCCAGTGCTGCCGGGTACCCATCGGTCATACAATGGATACAGGCTTTCCCCTGCCTGGTGCTCGGCTTCTTTAGGGTGAAATGCTTGGGAAATGGGGTTTTGACACCACCTTGAGTAAAAGAAGAAACGTTGTGCCATGGCGCTCTTTGGCCACAGATGTCCTTGCGCCATAAAAATTCATCATCATCAAATTCATCATCGTGAACTCTTAAGTAGAGTAGATAGAATTATTTTTCTGAATCGCTTTGATGAAACAGTTCAGAAACAGAATTCAGTAATTAGCTGCTGTTGAATGAAGGCACAAGGAGTGCATTGTGTTCACTTTGCTCATCAGCCAAGTGCTGTTTGGCATTGTTAACATGGACGTGCATGCTAGCTGCATGATGGTGGCCCCACACAATGTTGCATCTAAAGGTTAAATCCTTTTGCCTTCACTTCTGCTGTTGGGGCTGTGCCTACCACCCATAAACCTCTTATTACGATGTGCCTCTCATTTGCATGCCTTTTAAGGCCATATCTATAACATCTGCAAGTCGCGGCCAGCTCCTGTGGGGCACTTTCCGTGCAAATTTGCACTGTTTACCTGTAGCTAATGTGGTAGAAAGGATGTGATGTGCTTCTGTCTTGCTGTCCTGAATGATACTATTTATGCTGTTAGCAAGCAAAATCATGTTTATTTTTTAAAGTGTAGTCTTGCATTGGATCATATGGAGTGTGGACGCGTTTAACTTTGTCAAAGGGCAGCCAGCCAGCACAGCACGCATGCGCACCAACGTTTACTGGGGATAGCCAGCCGACAACTTTTTTTTCATGCACTGGTAGGTAGCATGGTCATTAAAATTGCATTATTTTACAGGGATGGCTGTCTGTGGGCAGTTTCAGCTGTGTTCTTAGTAGCTGCGTCACCAAAAACATCTTCGAGCTCAGTCATGGAACAGGCCGAGGAGGGCTGGTCATGCCATCCTCTTAACGGCTTTTGATAGCCCCACGAATGTGATTAGCACACCAGTGAACCTCAGGAGGCAGTGCTTAGACCTGTGCCTGCACATGCCAATGATTTTTGTGTGCTTGTAAATGCACTGCTAATTGGTGGTAGTATTCAAATTAGTACCCAGTTATGATGGCTACAAAGAACGAATTTTGTTAAATTGTAGATGTGCAGTGCCATTCCTACTGACCTATTATGCCATGTTCAGAGCATGGAAGAAAGATGTTTCAGCTTTGGCAAAAAGCATTGGGGTGCTGACCAAGAAAAGATATATTCCAGGAGCTAAGTCAAACCATTTTTCTAGACCAGTCCCAACCTTTGGTCAAGTGCATTTTTTTTTGCCATTTTGACTCTTATACCCACCAGGTGATATTTCGTGGGACCATCGAATTTATATTCTCACTAGTTCATCAAATTTCCGTGCAGGAAAAAACTCATGATTCCTCAGACACGCATAGTAAATCATGCATGTCCTCAGTTGGCAGGCTCTCATACCCGTGCCACAGACGCACAAGAAATGGTAGTAAATGCTCTTGCCTTACTGCGAAAAAGTGACTGATTTTGAGTGTTTTAAAATTAAAATTATTCAAGAAGTGCTAGATGTACTGCGTGCGCATTGTAGTACATCTAACTGTAGCTTATTGATTATACTGCCAAATGAAAGGGTGGAGTTGTGCGTGTAATCTTTTTCAGAAAAAATTGGCTAAATATGCTGGTAATACAAAAAATACAAGCAATTCAAAAATAAGCCGCTGCACTGAGCCAGAAATTGATTGCAAAATAATTAAAGTATACAAAACGTTGCATATGTTCTTAGCTAACATTCATGCAAGAAAGGAAGAGAGGTGCCGTAGTGGAGGGCTCCGGAATAATTTCGACCACCTTGGGATCTTTAACGTGCACTGACATCGCACAGCACACGGGCGCCTTAGCGTTTCGCCTCCGTCGAAACGTGGCCCCAGCGGTCGGGTTCGAACCCGGGAACAACTCCGGATCAGTAGCCGAGCGCCCTAACCACTGAGCCGCCGCGGCGGGTGCGCAGCTTGTCCAGGAGCGCCGCTTAGGGTGCCTTAGTGTTCCTGTATTATCATCATCAGCCTGACTACGCCCACTTCAGGACAAAGGACTCTCCCATACCTCTCCAATTAATCCTGTCATTTACCAGCTGCGCCCACCGTATGCCCGCAAACTTCTTAATCTCATTCGCCCATATAACTTTCTGCCACCCCCTGCTACGCTTGCCTTCTCTTGGAATCCACTCCGTTAACCTTAAGGGCCAGCGGTTATCTTTTCTTCGCATTACAGGCCCTGCCCAAGCCCATTTCCTCTTAATTTCAACTTGGATATCATTAACCGGCGTTTACTCCCTCATCCACTTTGCCTGCTTCCGATCTCTTAACGTTACACCTACCATTTTTCTTTCCATGGCTCGCTGCGTTGCCCTTAAAGGGACTATGCAATAAAGTAATTGAGATTACGTAAAGCAGACGAGAGATAGGCATTCAATCACTCGTCACCCCAGTGCAAGAATTTTTGAGCTAGCATTAATAACAGCGAAGATATAGACGATTAAAAATTACGCTCCTCCTCCCTCCTCAACGAGGAGTACCAGAAAAAAATAAAGAAAGCAGCTCTGGGACTTCCGGTTGTCGCTCCTAGCCCCCCAGTAGCAGCGTCGGCGGCGTGGCGGCACCTCTCCGGTCTCTTCTCCTTCCTGGATTGCGGCGCGCGTCGGGTTTCTTTGCTTGTCATCTGTGGTAATTAGCAGTAATAAACCCGGACCTCGAGGTGCGACTGCTCGCTTTTACGGCCGCGATGGGCATCGAGCCCTATGCGTGCGCACGAAGAGCCGTGCGAGTGGCTCCGGAACTCCCGACAGAAGGAGGCGGCAGGGGAAAATTGAAACCATATGCGCGAAGGCAACGCCCTGGCTCGCGCTTGCCCGAGATGGTCGCGCGGCGGCACGAGCAGACGATTTTCACGGCTACCGGAAGTGTGCCCGTGACGTCGTGGCTGCCGTGGCTCCAGCGAATGAGAGCGTGTGGTGGCCTGGCGACGTCATGGTACAGTGACGTCTTTGTTCCACGATTTTAGTTCCAAAATCGGTCACTACGAGCACACCAATCGGCCCGCGAATTTTGAAAAACACGGTTTTCAAAAGTTCATAATAAATTGCCGGCTCAGTTCTGAAGATTTATACTTGGTGTGAATGCTTCTTAGCATCATTTCTAAGCATGGAAGACATTTACAAGTGACTTTTTATTCGTTGCATAGTCCCTTTAACTTAAGCTGAACCTTTTCGTTAGCCTCCAGGTTTGTGTTCCATAGGTGAGTACCGGTAAGATACAGATGTTTGCTTTTCTCTCGAGGGATATCGGTAAACTCATTCATGATCTGAGAAAGCCTGCCATATGCGCTCCACGCCATTCTTATACCCCTGTCATACCCCTGTCACACGGGCACTCTAAAGGCACTTTGAACTAATGCTCCTTTACGCTCCCAAAGGAGCACTACTTCAAGGGAGTTCGTTCGTGCTACACGGTTGCGGAACGACCTTCGCAAGAAGTTTTTAGCGCCCTCATTGGCGAAAAGCTTTATTAAAATTGCACTGTACATGTAAATACAGAAATGTCACATTTTTTTAGTAAATTAGTTTTATAACCGTATTATGTTAAAGCAACGCAATTTTAACTGCAATAATGATATGATTTTCCAAGTACAGAGCATAACATCACAGTGCTGGCCACACTGACCCCAGCTTCGTCCTTCGGTTGTTCCCTTTGGTTCTTTTACCCCTGCGATCGTTGTTTTTGTGGTCACGTTTTTCTGGTGTGCCTTGTGTTCGGCGGTCTCCATCAAAATGAGGGACGATCCACGCGACGACGCGAGAAAACATGGACGACATGGCGGCATATTTACCGTGGCTACCGTGATGCTCGTATATCTGGAACGAGAGTATGGCGTGGTGAGACTGCCACAAAACAGATGATCTTATATTTTAAAACACCACTAATCTTATGAACTGAATTTATAAAATGAAAATTGAACGTTTCTTTTCCCAATTTATTTATGGTGTTAATTCGCTGGGAGAGAGAGTACTCCCTTGAAGCCTCAAAGGACGAACTCGAGCTGCCTTGTTTCGAAGCTCCTTTGAGCTAGGTGTCCTTTGGCGCGTCCGTGTGGCAGCGCGCATTCGTCCTTAGAGTAATGGAGCATTTGTTCAAAGTACCTTTACAGTGTCCGTGTGACAGGGGTATCACACGGACACAGTAAAGGTACTTTGAACTAATGCTCCATTACTCTAAGGACGAACGCGCGCTGCCACACGGACGCGCCAAAGGACACCTAGCTCAAAGGAGCTTCGAAACAAGGCAGCTCGAGTTCGTCCTTTGAGGCTTCAAGGGAGTACTCTCTCTCCCAGCGAGTTAACAGCATAAATAAATTGAGAAAAGAAACGTTCAATTTTAATTTTATAAATTCACTTCATAAGATTAGTGGTGTTATAAAATATAAAATCATTTGTTTTGTGGCAGTCTCACCACGCCATACTCTCGTTCCAGATATACGAGCGTCACGGTAGCCACGGCTCAGTGTGGCCAGCACTGTGATGTTATGCTCTGTACTTGGAAAATCATGTCATTATTGCAGTTAAAATTGCGTTGCTTTAACATAATACGGTTATAAAACTAATTTACTAAAAAAAATGCGACATTTCTGTATTTACATGTACAGTGAGGTTTGCAATTTTAATAACGCTTTTCGCCGATGAGGGCGCTAAAAACTTCTTGCGAAGGTCGTTCCGCGACCGTGTAGCACGGACGAACTCCCTTGAAGTAGTGCTCCTTTGGGAGCGTAAAGGAGCATTAGTTCAAAGTGCCTTTAGAGTGCCCGTGTGACCGGGGTATTATTCTAGTCATTTCCCCCTCATGATCCAGATCAATGGTCGACCACTACCTGCCTCAAGTAGACATATTCCTTTACCACCTCCAGCGCCTCGCTACGAATTGTGAACCGCTAATCCCTTGCTACACTGTTGAGCATTACGTTGGTTTTCTACATGTTAATATTTAGACCCACCATTCTGCTTTGCCTGTCTAACTCATTGATCATGATTTGTAGTTCACTTCCTGAGTGACTCAGCAAGGCAATGTCATCGGCGAATCTATTAAGGTATTCTCCATTAACTCCTATCCCCAACTGTTCCGAACCCAGGCCTCGGAATGCCTCCTGTAAACAGGCGTAATACTATACTATACTTCTGACAGCGTGGTGCAGAAGGTGCGTGTGCTGAGTTACTCGGGAGAATAAAGGCTGCGGCGCGTGCTCTAATCGAGAGAAGAGGGGCGAAACATGCAAAACCAAGGCGAAAGTAGGCATTTTCGCCCATTGAGCCACGCCCCATAGTTTGAAGTGAGCTCGTGTAATGTGCGTGATGCAGCAGTCGGAGATCAAGCTATGAGGGTGTTCCCGGGTGTTCTGTTTACGCTAGAAAAGGACAGCGGCCATTTCGCTTTGCTCGGGAGAGCGCGCGCAGAAAAAAAGCGGAATCGCAGGTCAAGCGAGACGGCTGGAAAGCAATAGAACTCCGAAGTATGCGGGGCAAGGCATAAGATATGCTTGCATTATAGAACAGTTTTTGCTCCGGACGGAGGTACAATGCGCACTTTAACGTTCCATTTTCGTAAACTGAAATTAGCCGCCGTCAAACGCGACTTGGCGCACATGACGGCGGCGAACGAGAAGCTGTGTGAATGGCAGTCTTTGGAGAACATGAAAATGCAGCTCGAAATAAGTTATCCTGTTTGTTTGAAAAGTAATGAAATGGCAAGTATCCGTGTCAAGTGTCAACAGTTTCCAATGCAGTACGCCCGTCGTGACACTGCAACGACTGTTCACAAGGCGCCGAGTTTCTCGGCAGATCAGCTGCGAAAGAATGCACATTTCTGCGTAACTAACTCTGATTCACTTTGTAAACAATATATGCTATCGCCCTGTCTTGGGAGGACACCAAATTTGAGGAATATAACGCGGTAGAGGCACTTTTCTCTTCGAAACGGGCCGCCTCCGCCGCCGCATTGCACTCAGTGCAGCTGAACGGAGAGTAGGACCCAACATGTCGACGTCTAGATAGGGGTCTCGATGCGCACGCCCCCGCTCACGGTAAGGACATCTGCGTCGTCTGCTACGGCGGCCTCCATTCTCGCTCCCGCGGCATGGTGATTGGTTTTGGGGGAAAGGAAATGGCGCAGTATCTGTCTCATATATCGTTGGACACCTGAACCGCGCCGTGAGGGAAGGGATAAAGGCGGGAGTGAAAGAAGCGGCATGCAAGTTTCGTTCTCGTTCGGGGAGGGCTGCTCGCTTGCCGCGGGCACTTAAAATAAGAATAATAAGGAGTCTTGCGGTGCGCTTCTGTTTTACATGAGAATAGAATACTAAATTTTGTTGGAGAGCCTTCTGCTTTTAAAAAACGGGACAAGCAGCCAACATCAAGGCGTCGAAGGTAACAAGGAAAGCGGGTATGCAAGATATGCGCCGATTATGTCAGTGAAGCTTCTCTCGAATCTATCGCTATAGCTCAAAACCAATCTCTAATTATGAACTGACCCCGTTGGTGCATCTAAACAGCACTCAACCCCAACATAAATTTGCGTCGTCAGCTAGCTTAGCCGCGTCAAGCTACCATCCTCCTAGATAAGGAGAGGAAAAATATTCCTGAAAACGTTTATTTACCGAGTTTTGCGATAGATTAGGATGAAGGGAACCGTTACTAAGCAGAGGAGCATGCAATAAAAAAGTTTTGAGCCGCTTTTAAGATGAGTTAAATCTCGATGACGGTTATGTCAAGGCATATTCTGCATACTACCGCGGGTATTGGCAGACCCATTAGTGCTGTCCTTCCTACGCATGTTTAATCTCCGGGCGAACAGAACGCTCGAAAAATGACACAAACCACTGCGTGGACAGGGAGTTTGAAAATTTATTTTAGAGCACACCTCCCTCAATTGAAATTATTTAATTCTGCTAACTTATTTCGTAGTTAATTTCAAACTAACAAGTTTAATAGATTGCTGAAACGCAACGGGTGATTTCTGTCCAAGCTTGTTTGGCGTTCTTTTTTAATATTTTAGCTATAAATGTCGCAATACAAGTGAGTGCAATGGATGGGTAAGAAACTGAGCAGACGCGGTCAATGACACAGCGTCTTGGTTTCGCACGTTTTGAAGAAATAACGATTATCAGCAACGGTAATAAAATATAAGCACTTGCCTGTTCATCTCGGTATACCTAGATGAACACAAACTGTTGCCCAAGCAAACATGAAATCATTTATTCAGTGGTTATGAAAACACAACAAAGTTACCAATATTTCTGTTAATGGGAACGTGAACATTATTGGCCTTTTTCAAAGTAGACATCTGTGTTAAAAAGATGACTAATTTACAAAACAGTTGTGCCTGCATATATACATAGATGCAGAATTCAGGCTTCGAAGCTAAACTTTCGCGGAACTTCATATTCTGGCTCGGTTGCACAAGGCTGACTCCAGCACAAGTTTTGCTTCCGTGGCCACTAGAATGAGGGCTCGGAATTTGGCGAAGATGAATTCGGAGCCTCACTCTGGCATACGCAGCAGTCAACATTTTTCCTATTCGCTCTTTGTGAGCCATGCAAGTCTTCACAGAGGGCTTGTCTATCTCTTTAAGATATGCGACCAAAGAACGAAGTGGCGACTTCATGGTGAAAAATGTGCCGGTACACCATGAATTGACGGCTGTAAAATGCTCTTCATAGTTTTTCAGTGTTTTCATTACATCCCTGCTGGGATATATGAGGTTTTGTCCATTCCTGACGTATTCCTTGAGTGCAGTGAGGGAAGCATACTCATCGTCAGGGTTGCCAAGGAGTGCACCGTTGCACTGCGCACAAGTTATGAATTTTAGAATTCCTTTCAAAATAAAACCGCCAAGGTAAAACAAGATACGGCACTCGGTTGACGTGAGCTCTTCAATGAACAGCATTTCCGAATCATTGATTTTATCGCTTTGGTTTTCTGTACCTTCCTTCTTGGCGTGTGCAAGCAGATCGACAAGGTATTCACGGTCATCAAGTTCGTAACTTGTCGACCTGGGAGTATGAAGAAAGTGGCTGACGCTGATGAGTCGAAGTGCACACTTCAAGTCGTACGCAGTGGGCACTGGCTTCATGAGCCGCACCACAGAAAAAATGTTTTCTAGGCAGTCTTGCAACAGCCTGCTCGTCAAAAGGAATTCATACCTTTCACTGCCAAGAAGCACTTCTTGAAGGCGAAGGACAGCCTTTGTTGCAATTAGGACCCCTGCTTGCGATGACTTCCACTGAGATCCAGTGCCCATTTTTAGTTCTCTGATCGTGTATATTGCCATACGCAATGTGTCCAAGGCGACATGATATCTAGTCATGTTTATGCGGCTTAGCGCCATGATGGAATGACGCGATGACATAAGGGCGTGCCACCTAGAAACGAGGTCCATAAACCACGCTGTTGTTTCGGCCTCTGGTTCAATCACTCCTTCTTTTATTAGGAACCGAATAGCTGGCGGGGCTTCGCGGAAGAGCTGGAACGAGACTCCGACTTTCATCTTGGTGAAGTGTCCACCACTAATGTGGATTTCTGATAAATTTGGTGCTACCTTAAGTTAATTGGCAGCGTCATAGTCCAAGACGGCCTGTACATGCTCTAGTTTCACCTCCGAGGAAGTCAATCCGTTCTTGCTTACTGTATCATCACTGAGCGTGAAAACTTTAGAGCTTAGAAGCTGTCCTTTCAGGTTCTTAAGGACATGTGCTGGGTCAGAGATGAAAAAAAGTTCCTTCCCGTCTAAGGTTGGTTGGGGTATTGAGCACGAAGTTGTCGAATAGCGGTGACTCGAAAAGCCAAATTCTCTCCACATAGCGCGGATTGCTGCACCCATGTCACAGGTGATTACCCGTACTCTTAGAGAAATCTGGCTGTATATCTGGACTATTTCCAAGACATATGTCTTGAGTACAGAGCCGTCCACGTGCCTACCAGTAAATTCATAGGCCATCACTTGCTTCCATCTTTGGTTTACCCCACCTAGCATAAACACCAAAACATGGTTGGCTGCCTCTTCAGGCTTCGATGGCAAGGTCGTTCCTCCCAAAAGCACGTCTTCTCCACGGTAGAGTTCAAATCCGTGTGCTATCTCCATTTCATCTAGAAAGAGAACACAGTCTTTTTCCGCGTCCTCCATTCCCCCTGCTTTCGACCTCATTACGTCGATCACTTCATGCAGGATAGCTGGCAGAAACTTCAGGCTCTGAATTCTTCTTGCTAACGTTCTGCTTGATGGGAGAGGGTAGCCAATCTTACTGAGCGTTTCATACCCAGTGGTTCCGCAAGCAAATTTAATTTTTAGGCCTTGCTTTACTGTTTGCGCTGACCATGAATTGCCACGGTTATTGTTCCGAGAAAGGGCACGAATTTGGTCTTGATTTAAAAACTTCGTATTTCGTGAGAAATTAGCTGCCTCTTTCTTCTGCTTCTGTAGTTTTTTGGCACTGTTCTTAGATTCTTTGTGGTGTTGTTTCAGCTTATTATTGGCTGCTGTGAGATCTACTATCTTCTTCCTCAGCTATGCTACCTCAGAATCAAAGGGTTGGGTCGCATGAACCACTGCAGTTTCTTGAGGCCGTACATCCGTAATGGTCGAAGTAAGTTGCTCACTAGAATTGCTGCTTGCTGTAACCACCAATGTCTCATTTATCACTCCGTCAGACAATGAATCTGCTGGAAGATATTCTTGTGTGTTTAAGGGAAGGACGTTTCTCACTTCTTGTGAAGAACCTTGTGCGTCATCACTGAATAATGCAGGCACATGCACACTTCGGTCGTTTGGTGGCCTTCGCTCTTTAGCAAGTTCTGGAAGCAGATAAATAAGCGAAAATAGCACATTACATATTTAAAACAGTTGTCCTTTTGCAAAACTACGAAAGTAAGCTTTCTGCATTGCAAATGACCCTTCACCATGGCGGCCCATCCTAAACGTCACGTGCAGCTTTTTTTCACCCCCTTCAACAAAAGGAGTGGCTAGGCAAAGCTGGTACTAATCCCTGTATTCCGACAGCGTGTCGTGTAAAGGAAAGGAACGCGGCATTGTTCAGGCTATATATGTCTGCAGCATTGCACCTTTTTTTTTTACCCCAAAGCTGGTTTGGCGGCCAGGGTGAAGGAATTTTGTTGTGCCAAGAAGCTGACCTCCAAAATGTTGAAAATGGTCCATAGAAAACGCGCCAGAAAATTTAATATGCATGCACACCAACCACTTCCTCACTCAACATTTTCAAATGTAGACGACGAGGCGATAAGCAACATGGCAACAAACACCAAGGTTAACAGGTATCTGACCTCTGAATGGGAACACCGTTGGGACAGCATTGGGCTTGAGCTTCTTCCATCCGTCCGCGCGGTTTTGTTCGAAGCTCTTGTGTTCGAAATGAGCCTGCAGATGAATTTTTTATTGAAATTAGCCCCACATTTCCTGCTAAAGAATGAAAACAATGAACAAAGCACGCAAGAAAACAAAGTAGTCCAAATATATAAGTCGAATTACTCTAATGAGCGCCTCAATCTGCACATAACATATTCTGTTAATCTCATTTGCTGACGTAATGCGGCGTCGTTGGACGAAGCATCGGGCTAACAGTCAGCGCACGCTGCCGAACGCAGCATACGTGTCAAAAACTAAAAAAAAATCGTAAGTAAATTATTCCGTATTGGCTCCTAGACGACTCAGATGCACAGTAATTGCAACAGCGTATGTGCCCTCGCTTGTTCTCGTCCTCTGTGCCTTGATTCGTGCCGGCCGCGATTCGCTGACAAGCGCCTCGTAAAGGCAATTATTTTCTAATGAACAGAACGGCGAAAGCACGTTTGGTTCGCAATCACGAGCGAAAACATTGTGACATGCAATTTCGGATGCAAACAGGCAAGCGACATGCAATGGCCGGTTCGGCGCTGAAGCGTGCTTTTTTTTACGCCGAGCAAAACGAATAGCGCGGAAATGACATCTGACCAATAAAAATGTTGTGCTACACTTAGCTGGCTAAACGCAAAATCGGTAAATTGCAACAAAAACAGCAGTGAACTAACATGCGGCACTTACGCTACAGACACATGAGGAGTACATCGGTTGCCACTTGTCACGCTTGATCCGGACCAGCCACAGAAACCTCCTTTTCGGGTCTCTTTTAAAGTGGAACATCCTCCAACCATTTCTCGAATGGTTGGAACACTGAGGAACACAACATCCAGGCATTGCACGGCGATGAAATGCGCGCGAACGAAGGCGCAGGCCATACTTTTCTGCACCGCAAGTGTCTCCCTCTGCCGTACGCCGTACGGACTGTGTCCGCTGGCCTTTCGATACTTCTGGTTTCTAACCCGTTTTCCTGCCCTACCGCTCTGCGCCTTGGTGAATGCCTCGGCAGTGTGCAGCCCATCGCATCTCTGCTCATCCGCGAGGAGACCGACGATACACCGCTCCTCGCCATGAACGCGCTCAGCCCTCCTGCCTCTACGCCAGATCGCTCTTCTACCGAATTGTTCTTGCGCTCCATCGACGCCGATCTTCCCCCGCCGCAAAGAACACAGCTTCTAGCCCTCCATCAATTTCGCTCTTCCTTCGACGCTCACCAAACTTCCCTGGGCCGAACTTCCACCGTCACCCATCGCATCAACACTGGTGCCCACGCGCCGCTGCGGCAGTGCCCCTATCGTGTGTCTCCAACCGAGCGCCAGACTATTACAGAGCAAGTGGACCAAACGCTTCAACACGGCGTCATTCAGCCCTCAAGTAGCCCTTGGGCATCGCCTGTTTTCCTTGTGAAAAAGAAAGATGGCTCCATACGCTTCTGTGTCGATTACCGCCGCCTTAATAAGATAACGCGCAAGGATGTATATCCGCTCCCTCGCATAGATGACGCTCTGGACTGTTTGCAAGGGGCGGAGCTCTTTTCCTCCCTCGATTTACGATCTGGGTTCTGGCAGGTCCCCATGGAAGTGGCCGATCGTCCCAAAACTGCTTTTGTGACCCCCGAAGGATTGTATGAATTTACTGTGAAGCCATTCGGCCTTTGTAATGCCCCTGCAACCTTCGAACGGATGATGGGCACCATTTTGCGTGGACTCAAGTGGAAAATGTGTCTATGCTATCTCGACGACATTGTCGTCTTTTCCCCCGACTTTGAAATCCATCTATCCCGCCTGAAGCACGTTTTGACCTGCCTCTCTGACGCTGGCCTGCAGGTCAACTTGAAGAATTGCCGTTTTGCTGCGCGTCAGCTGACAATTTTAGGACACGTTGTCTCTAAGCAAGGTGTTCGTCCCGACCCAGCTAAACTTCGCGCCGTCGCAGACTTTCCCAAACCTACTTCCATCAAAGCCTCGCGCAGCTTCTTAGGTCTGTGCTCTTACTTCCGGAGGTTTATTCGCAGCTTTGCTTCGATTGCTGCGCCTTTAACACAACTGTCCGGCAGTTCCGACTTATCGATGTGGTCTCCGGCGTGCGACAATGCGTATAACACCTTGCGCCGCCTCCTCACAGCGCCGCCCATACTGCGCCATTTCGACTCGACTGCTCCTACCGAGGTCCACACGGACGCCAGTGGTGTCGGCCTCGGCGCCGTACTCGCCCAGCGCATCTGTGGTTTTGATGAATACGTTGTTGCCTACGCAAGCCGCACACTTACGAAGGCTGAAACTAATTACTCCGTCAGTGAAAAAGAGTGTTTGGCCATCGTATGGGCCCTTGCCAGATTCCGCCCGTACCTCTATGGCCGCTCTTTTGAGGTTGTGACGGACCATCATGCGCTTTGTTGGCTTTTTTCCTTGAAAGACCCATCCGGCTGCCTTGCCAGGTGGGCTCTTCGTCTGCAAGAATATGACATCCGCGTGGTCTATCGTTCTGGCCGCAAGCATCAAGACGCTGATGCCCTGTCCCGCTGCCCACTTCCAGCCGATATCGCCAGCCTTTCCACCTCTGACGTCTCCCCGTCGTCCCTTCACATCAGCGACATGCCCTCAGCGCAACGTACTGACCCCTGGATCGCTTCTCTTCTCGACTTTCTCTCCAACCCCACGGCTGCTTCTCCATCCCGTGCTGTCCGCCGCCATGCTTCCCACTTCGTGATTCGCGATAACCTCCTCTATCGCCGGAACTACAGCACCGACGGCCGCAAGTGGTTACTCGTTATTCCTCGCCACCTGCGCACGAACATACGCGCCTATTTCCACGCTGACCCACAGTCCGGTCACGCGGGAGTTTTCAAGACATACACCCGCATCCGGCTGCGCTATTACTGGCGCGGCATGTACACCTTCGTACTTAAATACGTACGCGCCTGTCTCGCCTGCCAACGTCGCAAGCCATCTCCTCATCGTTCTGCTGGAGAGTTGCAGCCACTCCCTTGACCACCACGCCCTTTCGACCGTATCGGCATTGATTTCTACGGCCCACTTCCGTACACTGCGGCCGGCAACCGTTGGGCTATCGTTGCGGTTGATCATCTCACGAGATATGCCGAAACCGCTGCCCTTCCGTCTGCCACAGCGACAGACGTTGCCGCCTTCCTTTTGCAACGTTTCGTCCTTCGTCACGGTGCACCTCGTGAACTGCTTAGCGACCGCGGGCGCCCCTTTTTGTCCGATGTCGTCGCCGCCCTGCTCCGCCAGTGCAACATAATCCATCGTACCACCTCCGCCTATCATCCGCAGACCAACGGACTCACCGAGCGATTTAACCGCACCCTCGGGGACATGCTCTCTATGTATGTCGCATCCAACCACTCGAATTGGGATCTCATCCTCCCTTATGTGACTTTCGCCTACAACACCGCCCAGCAGTCTACTACTGGCTTCTCTCCCTTCTTCTTTACGGCCGTCATCCATCTGCTACAATAGACACCATTCTGCCTTACCAACCTGACGCCTCCGAATATACCCCTGCTTCCGAAGCCGCACAACACGCAGAAGATTGACGCCAAATCGCCCGGTCACTCACAACTGATGCCCAGTACCGCCAGAAATTCCGCCACGACAACGCTCACACCACATCGCACTATTCTCCTGGTACGCTTGTGTGGCTGTGGATACCATCAAGTACTCCTGGACTCTCCTCGAAATTTCTCGCCAAGTATCACGGCCCCTACCGTGTCCTGGAGCGCACATTTCCAGTGCATTACGTCGTCGAACCCCTCACGCCATCTCCCGATCTCCGCCGCCGCGGCCGCGAGACAGTACACATCCAGCGTCTCAAGCCTTACTACAACCCCTCCATATTGCAGTCGCCGTAAGTCGCCAGGATGGCTCCTCTTCGCCCCGGGGGTGATTGTGAAGAAGATGATGACCCAGACAATGCAGATGACTCGTGAAAACGAAGAAGATGCCCTGCGCGTCAGCCGTATGTCTATCGCCACGTGTGTCTGTGCCTGACCTGGTTGCCCTCGGATTGTTCTCGCCGCTGCTCCCTTCCTCCCAACTCTTTTAAATAAACCCCCGCCTTACATAGTCAATAAAGGAAATAGGCGAAGTGGTAGTGCTAAATGATTGCTTTGTGCGGATGGTGATGAGACGTTACGGGTATTTTCGACGGTGGATATGAGTTGACAGCCAATTAGGACGCATCCTTTTTGATTCGATGGGTGTACAGTTCTAACTTAATCCTTATATTTCGGGAAAGGGATCTAAAATATAATCTCTCAGTATTGTCATCTTTTCGCTTGAGAAGAAAATACAAAAGAAAAGCAGTACAAGCCAATAAAAACTAGTACGAATCAGGTTAGGGGCGAGAGTTTCGTTTCGCCTGAAAATATCGTGCAAGCGAGTGCTGTTCTTGAAGCTACCAATACTGAGAAGGCAGCGATAAAAAAAAGCGTTCTACGGACATCATAGCCAAAAATGTGGCGAGAGGAGAACAGGCGAGGGCAAGGGGGAGGGAGGATAAAAATGAGGTTTTCATAAATTGGTCGAAGGGTTCCGGAATGTTGGACACTGGACTGTGCTCTTAAAAGAGGAAAGAGTTGATTATTAAGCTCCCCAACGCTCTTCCCAGAGCCCTCCCCCTCCCCCCCCCCCCCCCCCCCAAAAAAAAAAGTTTTCCTTTTGGGTCTTGAAAAACCTCCGGTCAGCATTATGTACGTACGCTGAACTACGCCGCCAGCAATTTGGGCTGCTGCGGGCTGCCCTGACAAGTCAACTGCGTACAAGCTTCCGCTGCATGTGTCCAATGCGCGGTTCTTATTTGTGGCGCCCTGTATTCGGCAGGGCCGGATTAAGAAAATGGGGGCCCTGGGCTAATGGGCATGCAGGCCCCCTTTCCCTATACTGACCCCCCCCCCCCCCCGTCGCCTGCTGCGCTTCTGGAGATATGCCATGTTTCATTTTAATTCCACCAAATTAAAAATAACGAGGTGCTATCAACGGGTTTATTTTATTGTTATTATTATAAGGAAAAAAAACAAAACTTGCTTGAAACGCGCGCTGTTGTAAACACCAACACATATGTTCACTTTGTGATTAATCTGCATTCTGTTTTCAGCTTAAGGAAACGTTTAATGCACTCAAGACGAACAAGAACGTAGACAAGACAACACAGCTCAGACGTCGATCCTTCTGAAGCTAGGCTTTGTTTGCATCACTAAGTTTAATCCCGTGAGGAGACGCATGGTTGTATCCAAAACATTCTTTATTAAAATTCAAGCATCAGACTGCGGTGATCGCTATACACGTTACTCTATAAATATACAATAGATATATACAATACTTAAGGCAATACAAACACCATAAAAATGCACTAGAATACAGATGAAAATTACCAACTGTAATTACGAAACATTATTTAAAATATTTTCGTTAAAGGTAAGACACGCAAGGACGACACCAAATAGACGTGGCACTATCAAAAACAACAAAAATACAGTTCCTTATAAGCACGCTAAATATCACAAGACGAACAACGAAGATTTGCATATCTTGAATTACGCTGCTCAGCGTTTCATTGGCAACGTGGAGGCTGGGAGGCGACACAACGAACTTATTGGAACTATTCATGTATAGCGCAAACAGCCCTTATTTTTAAATGGCATCTTTCGCGCCTTCGCTTTGGCGAAATCAGACATAGTCTGTTCGAAGGATAGATCGCGGAGGAGGTCACTTTCAATGGACATGATAGCAAGCGAGTTCACCTTGTCGTCAAGGAGGCTCGAACGAAGGCGATTTTTTATCAGCGACAACTTTGAAAACGATCGTTCGGTCTCACAGTTTGCCACGGGTGTGCTTAAGTACATTCGCAAAGCAATAGGAAGGTTCTGAAACACATCAATACCATTTCTTTCGTGCAGCAACTTCATTATTCCCAGGGGACTCGTGTCCTGGCACACAGAGTTGTGCAGAAAGTTCGCAAACCGAATGATTTCAGCGGAAAATGCCGGCTCCAAATAATTTTGCAGGTTTTCACCAACTTCTCGGCCTGCTGTGCCAGAGAGGCCTCGCACCCCACTTCTGTCAGCAATTTTAAGAATCCGAACCTTTCGCAGAGTTCGGTGTAGGCAGCCTTTCGCACTCGCAAAGCAGAACCTAGACTGTCAAGTACAACATTGTAGGTCTCTACGATAAACTTTTTTTCTACCTTGCAGCGCACTATCACTTTTTCCGTCCGGGTGCTTACTCAAAACGATGTGTTTGCCCTCATCCTGATAGCATTGATTGGTACTTAGCGTGCGTGCTCTCTCTTCGAAGGTATCAAAGAGAGGTCGCAAAGAATTAACAAAGCATTCTAGGGAGCTCAGCAGGTCTACAGCAGTTGAAATGTCTAGGCCTGGTTTCTGAAGTGCTACTCTCGTTTTGTCAAAGCGCTCCAAGATTTCACTCCAGAAAATCGCCATGAATGCAGTCTCTAGTTTTGTCATTTTATTGAAGAGAGAGTGCGCTTCGTTCCTAGTGTCACCGTTTTCTTCCTCGTTCTTTGATATAGCTTCAAGGCAACACAAGACTGCTTTGAAAATTTTCAGAATGGCCTTACATGATTCAGCGTGTCTTGACCACCTGGTCTCAGAAAGACTTCGAAACAAGGTGCTGGCCAGTTCTGCCCATGCTGTCCAAAAGATACCTCAATCGCTTAGGTGAGGCAGCAAAGAACACATACAGTCTCTGAATTACGGTGAAAAATTTGACTGCCTTAAGGCAACTGTCAACGCTACACGCGACAACTCAGTTCAGTGGATGACCAGCACACGGGACGTAGACTGCCAATTCGTTCAGGTGTTTGATTTGAGCTTGCAGTCCTTTGTATTTTCCTGACATATTACTCGCATTATCATAAGCTTGGCCCCTACAATCATCAATTGAGATGCCATTGCTCGTCAAGAGGGACATCACGGTATCGAAAAGATAGAAGCCGGTATGCGATTCAATTAGAACAAATCCAAAAAATTGTTCGTACAATTTCCCATTTAAATAATATCGTAAAACAACTGACAGTTGATCAACGTGAGTAAGGTCTGGAGTCGAATCAACAATTAAAGAGAAGAATTTTGCGTGTTTCACTTCATCAACGAGACGTTCCTTGACAGCCTTTGCCATATGCCCGATAAATTCATCACAAATGGTTTTTGACAGATACGATGGGTGACCCTTTTCCTTTGTTCCCGCGGCGTTTGATGTGCTCCTCTAGAAAGGGATCAAACTTGGCAATAGCCTCAAGCACTCCCATATAATTGCCATTTCTCGGTGAACCAAAAATCTCCTCACTGCCCCTAAACGCTAGGTTGCGCTCAGCTAGAAGCTTAACTACACCGACTACGCGCTTCAACACCTCTGTCCAGGAAGCGGTCTCAGTGAGAAGATGCTTAACCAGCTCCTTGTCAATTGTGCTGCTCGAGTTGGAGCGGGCGAGCCATGCTGCCACGCAGTTCCGGTGCTCGACGCGATTTTCATGTGCGCAAACCTTTTCTTCTGCTCTTTTCCAATCAGAAAAGCTGTGCGTGGTGACAGCAGTGGGGTTGCTTGAAATCGAAAATAGTTTGCGCACGAAACAGTAAGCGGAACCTTTGGACTCCGAGTACATTAACCACTGTCGCTTGTACGCCTCCCAATTCATTTAGAGCCTTTCGCACGAAAAGAGGTGGCATATAGCGTTTCTGAGTTTTGTATTGCCTTTCGGAAGACGGAAAATTTTCTGCCCGATTTTGAAAATACAATGTCCTTTTCTCGAGGCATACACTCCGAAAGCTGTCAGTAATAACGTCCGGCCACTTAGCAGGGTCACTTCGGAGAATCTCGCAACGTACCTCTTGCTGCGGGGGTGTCTGCACTTCTCTGTTGCCGCAACGAGAAGCGGTCTCATTCGTTCTCTTGAGGCACACTTTGTGGGTGGGAACATGATTATTTGAAACCAAACTAACAGGAAACAAGTGAGTCGATTCTTGGAGTGCTGTTTCCTGGCGCTCGTCAGTAGAAGGAGGCTCATCGGGGAGGTTTGGCACCTGTTGATCTGCAGTAGAAGAATTCGGGCGTGGCGGACCGGACACCTGGAGCTCTATGGCAGGGGCCCGGCCGAGTAGCATATACGTTGCTGACTCAGGAAAAGGACAGGGCTCGGTTTGCGTCGGTTGCTCAGAAATATGGACGACCGAGGCTGGCACCGTTTTCACAGGATCCAGACAACCAAGATGAGTCAAACCTTGCTTCTTGCCAGGAAACCGTGGTGATGGAGTTGGCAAGTCCTCCACAGAAGCACAGTCGGTACTATTAGGAGTTTGACACGGACTCTGGGTTGAGCGATCATACTGCTCCGCGGAAGCTGCATTCAGTAGGTACTTTGGCAGCTTCTTTTCACGCTCTTCTTTTTCTAACTTCGCCTTTCGTTTAGACGCACCACTTTGATGCTTCCGACCGAGCATTTTCGCATGAATGGATGCTAATTGTTCACCGCACCGGGCACTTCGTCAGTCCGACGCGACCGCAGGGGTCCAACGGTGGCCGTCCCGATGACTGGCGCACGCTGCCTGGATGGTCCGTGGCTGGCCGAGAGTGGTGCGCCCCCCGGGAGCTCCTCAGCTGGCGGGCTTATGCAAGCTTAACCGGTGGCTCGGGGCTGAATCGCAGCCCGCGATCCACTGCCTTTCATGGACACGCGCCGCGTCTGTCTGTTACTAGTGCCAAAGCATGCGTTCACATACGCACAGAGTTCTTTGTACAAATTTCCTCCTTCTCCGTACAAACTCCTTCTCCCGTTCCGGTCTCGTCTCCCTATTGGCTATGAGCAATCGTCTGTTCTGGGAGGTTCTCGATTTTTCTTTCGCCCCGTCGACGACGAGCGCGAGAACGAAGGGGAGAGGGCGTCTCCTAGCGCGGGCGAAGTTACGCGCCTTCCGTCGCCTCTGAGTCATCTTTTCCTACTTCTTTCTGTAAAGTTCGGCGGCCAGTCTGACCTACTTTTTCCGTCGAGCGCGCGCGAGGGTGCGCAGCCACTAATCAGGAATGTGCACTGGAGACAGGCTTTTGTGTCCAGCTCTCCAACTTCCCCTTTCACTCTTCCACAAGCCTAGCCCGAACAGTGAACATTTTATGCCCCACGGCACGCGGACAAAAGCACATGTGACGTCTTCTTTCCTTTCCTGCCTAGACTCATGCCATCAGACTCATCATCATCTGCTGTCGGACTCATCCTCCCCCGCCAAAATTAACATCACGGTAAAGAAAAGTCGAATGGGAGGTACTGTTGGGTACTGCAGCACATCCTTTCTATGAGAAGGATAGCGGCGGAAGTATTTGAGAGGTGGAGGGTGGCGTACGTGGTGGTGACGAGGGGCAGGGGAGATTTAGGTCCTCATCCCACATTACATGTTTTAGGTGTTTCCCCCTTGCCCCTCCTCTCCAGACAGCACTGGACAGACGGACTGGCAGGAAACCACGAAAACTCTTCCAAGCAAACGCACCTCGCTTCGTAAGAAAGGGCCCCGCCGAAGTTGCGGGGGATTCCTGTTTTTGCAGCTCGACAAGCTCTCTCCAAATGATCAGGATAAACGCATGCTGTTACATTAGGGGGGGGGGGGGGGTCTGCTCGTTCTGGTTTCCTGGCTTCATACATGTCGCTCGGAGTTCCGTTGCCCATGGTTCCATACAATAAGCAGGTTAGAATAAATTGGCCCCCTTCTCCTACTGTCCGAGGTGAGGCCCTGGGCTGCAGCCCCCTTGCCCCCCCCCCCCTCTAATCCAGCGCTGGTCTTCGGCACCGATGCAGTGAAATTGGCTTGTAAAATGCGCTTTTGTTTCATCTTTGTATTTTATACAGCGCATGAGGAATTATTGGAACCGGATACTACGATTTTCTAAGAACATCTGGCTATTTTTCTCAGCATCGTCCTACCGTTTCAGAAGGGCATGCACTATATAAATGGCTTACAAGTTGGCTGCATACGAATTCTCCCACGAATGACATTTCCTCGACCAATGCCATTGCGGACTACGGGAGAATAATTAGGCGCAGTGTTAACACCCCTATGCCCGCGCTGATGTGCACGTGGGCTCCGCACGCATCGGCCGCAAGCGAGAACAGCGCGCTGTTTTCTGGAGCCTCTTTCATAGAGGGACTTTTCTGCAGCGCAGATAACTTGCTGCATGTATAGCCATGTCCACAGATCGGTCACGCATAGCTGCTCCGGATAGACGAAGCCAACAATGCTCTTAACTATGCCCCAAATTAAGTCCAACAGGCTGTTGAAAAGGGAGCGATAATGGCCGCTTCCCTTCGGACCTCTTTTCCTCAGGGCAAATCTGTACTTGGGGCTCATTCCAGCCATTTCCTTTTTTCGTGAGGAACCCACTCGATCTTTTCAAAATACATTCTCCATTTCGTACACCGCGATAAGTATTTATAGTCACCATTTGTCACCAATGTGTTCACGCAGACTCACATACACATCACTGTCAAGACAAACCGAATATTGACACAGTAACGGTATGATGCTTCTTTTCCTCGCACCAGGGGTGCGCTATCAGAGACGGCTCGAAGGCTCGTTGCATACGAGGTGCTCCGTCGGTGACGGTGTAAGTACGACTGGCGACAACGGGAGATAACGAGAAAATGAACTTAAAATTATATACAGATTTACAGAATGTACATCATATTAAACAGAGTGACAAATAAGACGGAAATGGCTAACAGGGAAATCTTCCCTCCTCGGCATAGCCGAAGATGTAGAGCATCTAAACCTAGGCCAGGGCGAACGATTTGGCTACCGGGCTCGGTTTTATACCCTCGGAAGTACATCTCATATTCAGGAAGTCTCCAACTGCAGCAAGCCTCAACACATTGGTTCCCTGCTGCGTGCAACCCTCTTCAACTTTAGCAGCGTTAATAACTCTTCCCCAAAAGGCAAAATGCAAAAAAGTAATCAAATTAATTACAACATGCGACGCACAGAGCGATCTCCGCAAAAGCGATTCGCTTGCCGAATCGCGGGTCCCGCCCTACGAATTTATATTGCTGACGAAACCGTCTCAGCAAAAAAAAGAGAAAAAAACTAGATGGACTCCGGAGGCCCTTTCTGGAAGGGTCAATTCGGCGTCTCCCTATAGAACACATTCAATTATGACCCCTTGCAGTTCCCACGCTTAGCACATTACGGTAAGCCGGAAAGGTCACTGCCGTGCAATCTCCCCTTGAGGGGGGGGGGGGGGGGGTCATGGAAGATATGTGATAAGTGACCAATTACTTCGAGCATCGAAACTGTGGAAGTTGGCCAAAGAGCTTGACAGAGCCCCGGGCGGCTCATGGCCACGTCTGTCCGACCCAGGCTATACCAGGAGAGCCATGAGCTCAGTCGGCCGTGGCTACAAATCTCTTATCCCCTCCGTTGTCAGCAAACAAGGAAACAGTGAGTGAACATGACAGAGTGAGTGGACATGAGTGTGAGTGAGCGGATGTGAGTGCGAGTGAGTGGATGTGAGCGCGAGCGGCCGTGAGTGATTTTGATTGAGCCACCGCTCATGGTGCCGGGGTATGCTTTTCAAACGAGTGTAGAGCTTTCTGAACGGCCACGGACGGACACAAAACAGGTCTTGTATGTAGGTGGGCTGGAAATAATAGGTAACGTCATGTTTTCTCCCAAAAATTGTCCACAAGTCACAGTAGCGGCTTGTTTCTGCTTGAGCTCGATGCTAATGCACTGACCGCGTGGCTATGCTGTCACTAGTAGACGGCCCAACCGGCACTCAACCCCATGTTCGAAGACTGTCACCGTTAGAGGATAAACTAAAGGGACAGGGGAACCTGATTCATGAACTAACAAAATCGCGGACATTTTCACTCGTGGCATTTTTTTTATTGAATGTAGCTTCCGAAGTGAACTTCCCCTAACGTGAGATATAAAAGAGCGTATTGAGGCCGTGCGGTCGCGTTTACGGCTGTGCAGCCTCCCAGTGATCCCGTGCTGGAGTGCGGTGGACGAGTTGCTCAGAACAGAATCGTTTTCACTCCCCGTACACACGCAGCACGTCAAGATAGCCACCTCACGCTACGAGAACGAGTGTCGTATAACATGCAGTGCACAGCGCGTTACCTTGTGGGACGCTGTCAGGTGAGGTGCAAGTCGTGCACTAGTTTCGAGTTCATAAACTTGTGTCTTTACCTTCCAGCAAGTCTTCGCATCTTAGAAGGATAAAAACTGTATGGGCTGCACAGTGTTGGTAGTAGTAGCTCTATGGCACAGAACAACCTGACGTCGGGACTGCAAAAGCTGTTTCTGGCAGGATTTTTAGAACACCCTTTACCAATCCAATTTACGCCGTTCTTCTCACGTACGACGCCGAAAATAGATATTTCTTCTGAAAAGGAGCCGGGCAAGCTGGTCTCATGCTTACAATGTTGTTGCGCTTCTATACGCGGTATTTTAAAAGGTAAATTTCTTGTACATATAGAAAACAAGCCGCCTAAGTGTGATGAGTAGGTTTTACTGTATGCATCGTTGAAGAGTTCTTCAGGCGAGCCAGGAGAACAGAGTACTTGAAATTAAACAGGAGCCTGCTGAATAGATCGATGTGCAGTACACAAGGGGCAGTGATCGGACAGTATAAAAAATTGGGCACTCCTCCCCTTTGCTAACTGTGAAAAGTGAAAACTGTGATATTGCGTTGCACGTTCTCGGAGGGCCACTATCGTCGGCGACATCTTCCCTTTGTGGGACACCGGACGCCCTTGAACGGTGTGACAGCAGTGCGGGTTCTCGGAAGGCCGCTCTCTCCAGCGACATCTTCCCTGTGTGGGAACCCGGATGTGCTGGAACTGTGTGAGCCACACAGTCACTCACTGCACTGCGCGTTCTCGGAAGAAACGAGGGGGGAGGGGGGAACCCGGGAATGCTGCAATCACCGGCGCTGAGAGGAGGGCGAAGGAGACACTCCTTTCTGGAAAAGTGGATCGCCCGAATTGACGGGGAGAACAACAAGAGCCAGGTAGTTGCTGACGAAGCCCTAGACGACATCGCTGCGAGTCGGTCCTCCGGACAGAAGCGCACAAGCCTTCGGGCAGAAGAGAAGCCTGAGCGAACGAACAAGGTCTACTCCGCAGCCCCTCCGTTCCTTCTACTTCGACTCCAACGCAGCGACATGAAAGCTTGTGCACCCCGAGCCTCTCCATCATACATTTGTTAACGCGTAATTCTTGAATATATTTGTTTTGTTTTAACCGAGTCTAGCGGTGTCTTTTTGTCCCTCCGTCCCGTGTGGACCCACGCAGTATGTGCGGTCGTCACAGAACAATAGTTGAACCGCGTCTCTATCCCGTTACACCATCCTCTGGAACCTACACTGAAGGGGGGTGGGAACTCAGCTCCGCACATTGTTTACCATTTCCGCGAGGAAACTACGCTGAAACGTGACCTGTAGGTTCGATGAAGCCAGTGCCTATTAGCATGCGCAGCTCATCGTACGGCTCGGGGCTCAGACGTGACCTGTAGCACCTAATGCAGTATCGGCAACCACAATCGGCGGATTTCCTTTCGCTGATTCACAGAACCTCAATATTTCTCAGTGGGAAGGCAGCAAACCCTTACCAGATACTTGGGGTCCGTGCTGTGGTCGTGCAGTCGGAGATTCACAGCTGGGCGGAAATGATGCGCTTCTGATTCCTCCCGAAAGACCGGTAGACTGCCTTCTGCGGTGAAGGAGATGTGGCCACTGAGCTCGATAACTCTGACATTTCTATGTCTCGAACATCTGCGCCAGTTAAAGGAGGTCTTCTCGGGAGGTAGAAGCAGAAATAATGGATGTATACGGCCGCGAAGCGAAAACCATCGATCGTCTTTTTATAGCCTGTTAGCTATGTTCAGAAATGCGAAGTTCAAAAGTGTAAGCGGTCATATAAAGACCCGCGGCACGCTTGCCAAGGTGTGTGCTCAGTATATCCTTTTTAAGATTCTTGCCTGCACACCGCGTCGAGACCGTTGTCTTTGGCTACGCTGCTAGCCGATGCCGGATGCACGGGTGCGCAGGGATGCACCAGAAGGATGCACTTCTCTTCCCTACAAATCCCTACCAATTCGGCTTTCAGCTTCTGCCTTAGGACGTGGTCAGACATAGGCAGAAGTCTGGCTTTAACGCCGAAAACATTTTATCGCACACGAAACAAAAACAAGACATGTCGGAGCTGAGACATTGAAGCAAAACGTTTCAGCTCGAGCGGATTCATCGCGTTGAGCGGCTGCTACCTCCTCCATGTCCGCTGAGTTTTTGGACGCCAGAGCGCAGACGGACGAGGAAGACAGTTTCAGCCGAGCATTCTCCTGCCAATTGACATAAACAAGATCGACAGTAAATTCTGAAACTAGGACTGTGCTATATTTGGTAGCATAGAGACCAGCGCCTTCTCCCCGGCGGCACGATACGATGGCGACTTGGCTAGTGCGTGAACTGCACCAGCGCTTCCCAATCAGAAGTTACGATCAAGGAGAACCGACAGCTGGTTTCTTCAATTAGTCTTTTCGTTTCTATATCGTACATGACACGCATGCGCTGTGCGTGCCAGCCACATCGCGAACCGACCGCTGCCGCTGACGCTAACACGTGCCTACATCGCCCAACCTATATAACCACGAACAGCTGCTATCAATAAAGGTTCATTCTGTTCTTGCCTGGATTGACTGATAGATGGTGTCAGAAGAGGGCCGACTGCCTGCCTCTCAAGCAGTGGATTGAAGAAGAAACGCAAGGGCGTCACCAACGAATCGGAAAAGTTGGAGCTACTCAAGGCGCCCGACCAGCTACTTCTGACCGGGAACATCGCAAAGAAGTGGACGCTTTTTAAGCAGAAGTTCGAGCTCTTTTTGGGAGCAACAGCGTCGACCAAGGAACCAAGGACGGAAGCTGCTAAGACGGCGCTGCTGCTAAGTGTGGCCAGGGATGACGCTATTGAGGTATTTAATAACTTCACTTTTTCGGCGGAAGAAAACAATAATGACTATGCAACGGTTGTGAGCAAGTTTGAAGCGTACTGTCAGGAGCAGCAGAGTGAAGTCTACGAGAGGTACGCGTTTCGCTCAAGGATTCAAGTGGAAGGCGAACCTTTTGAACAATTCTTACGCGACCTGGGAAACTAGCCCAGAGTTGAAACTTCTCAACACTGAACGACTCCATGATCCGCGACCAGATTGTGTTCGGCACAAATAATCCGAAGCTACGTGAGAATCTGCTGAAAGCAGAACAGATATGCAAAGCTGCCGAAGTGTCGGATCACCAAAGTGAGACCTGGGGCCAATTTGAAAGGCAAGTGGCGTCGGTAAAACGGCGTGAACGGTTCAGATGCGGCCGGTGCAACGGAGTGCACGAGCGAAACAAGTGTCTGGCCTTCGGAAAGACATGTTTTGCGTGAATAGGAGCCAGTCATTTCGCGGCCTGTTGCCGGAAAGAGCCTGCATTTGGTGCAGTAGTTCACGACGAGGAGAACTTTGACATCCTCAATGTCAGGGTGTGCACGGTCGAAAGGACAGCTGACTGGACAGTTGTAGCCAAAGTGGCGAACCATAACGTTGTTTTGAAAGTAGATAATGGGTCTCAGGCAAACTTGCTGCCTTATTCGGTCTTACGCAAATGCAGAGCAAAGGCAGACCTGAAGCCCAGCAGCTCCGTTCTTTGATCTTACAGCGGTGACGTGATTAAGCACGTCGGCATGGCGACACCACCATTGGCCATTAACGACAAGTCCGGCACTTTCAACTTCTTCATAGTGAAAGAGAGCAAACAGGCGACACTTGGACTACATGAAACAGAGGCGCTGGGACGGCTACAACCTTTGTCCGTAAAATTTCGAGACTGATTTATTTTATTCTCTAGAAATGATTAACCAAAACAAATGTTGGTGCGTATGTATAGCGCCATCTTTTCGGGCTAACCAGAGTTATTTATGTTAATTGCTTTTGTGACGTAGTGCAAGTCATGCACACGCGCCTAGCCGGACAGAAGCAGCCCCCATTTCTGTTATCTAACCGCTTGCCTATATAACCGCTCGCCTTCTTCAATAAAGCGTCATTCATGCACCATGCTTCGTCGTGTCCACATGGTGTCAGAAGTGGCCGGTTAGCGATCGCGCAACGCAACCGGGCAACGTAACCGACGGCAGAAGCACGGCAATCCAGGAGGCCCGGGTAATTTCATCGGACCAGAGCCATGACAGACGCCGAGCAGCACCGCGCCCAGCCTGCGGCCCCCTCACTTCGCTGCTGCCACCACCGAAGGCCCTGGATACAACGGGAGATGTCTGGCATAGCTGGGAAGCATGGAAGCAAGAGTTCGAGCTCTTCTCAACTGCAACCTACCTGGACCAACAACCGAAAGAGGTACAGGCAGCCACTTTTCTCATCAGTATTGGAGAAGACGCACGCAAAACGTACAGCACTTTCGTATTTGATGCTGGAGAGGATAAAAGCGACATTGCTGTACTGAAGCGAAAGTTTGAAGCGTTCTACAAACCAGCACTAAACCTAGCTTATCACGAGTTTCGATTTGGAAAGCGTGACCAGAAGGAAGACGAACATTTTAACGATTGGTTAACGGAGCTGCGTGTACTAGCAAAAAGTTGTGAATTCGGTGAGCTGGAAGAACGCATGCTAAGAAGCAGAATCATTCTGGGAATGAGAGACAAGAAGCTTCAAGAAACGCTTCTTTCTGAAAATGCTTCCTTGGCCAAAACTGTTGAAATGTGTCGAGCTCGGGAACACGGCAAAGAGCAAAGTGAAGAAATACACTCCAGCAAGAACTGTCAAGTGGAGGTCAATGCGGTCCTCCAAATGAAAAGTCGCTGTAACAAATGTGCTCGTGTTCACAACAGTGAAACATGCCCTACAAAGGGACGCACGTGCTTAAAATGTGGCAAAAGAAATCATTTTGCAGCTGCGTGCAAAACGAAGAGCGCTAACCTCTGCGTGAAAGAGCAAAAAGTGGCGTCACTGGAAGCGAATTCAGACGGACAGGCAGATAATTTCTGGTTGCAAACTTTATCGCCAAGCAGCAAGAAAGACGACCGCTGGACTGCAATCGTGAAAATAGAAGAAACGCCCGTTGCCTGCAAGCTTGATACAGGAGCCAATTGCTCGGTCATATCACGCAGCCAGCTGCAGAAGATAACTCGAAAGCAACCCGAAAACTGCGCTGTCGTGCTGAACACATTTTTTGGCTTTCAGAAAAAAGCAACGAAACGTAGTCACCTTCATGTGACCGGACCCGAGGGAACATTTGAAACGACATTCTTCGTAATGGAAGACGACATACCCGTGACTCTTAGCGGCTCAGTTGCCGAGAAGCTAGGCTTGATTCGCCGAATTGCTTCACTGGAGCACCAAGAGCTGTACGACGTAGTCAAGCCGTATGAAGACGTCTTCTCCGGATTAGGCGAGCTCAAGGGTGTCGTCTACCACTTGAAGCTCAAGCCAGGTTCCCAAGGAGTGGTCAAAGCAGCACGCCGGATTCCGTTCGCACTCGAGGACAGAGTAAAAGCGGAACTGGACAGCATGGAAGCAGCCGGAGTAGTTTCCAAGGTGACCGAGCCAACCGAGTGGTCCAGCCACATGGTTACCGTCATAAAGAACGACAAGGTACGCATATGTCTCGATCCATCTGATTTGAACAAAGCGCTGCTGAGGGAACATTATCCTATGCCAACGCTGGAAGACATTGCACCGTCTCTGTGTGGAGCACAATACTTTTCGACTTTGGATGCCGCTACGGGATTTTGGCAGATAAAACTGGATGAGGAAAGCTCCAGAATTTGCACAATGAGCACTCCGTACGGTCGTTACATGTTCCTACGTATGCCTTTCGGCATTTCTTCGGCTCCCGAAATATTTCAGCGCGCCATGCACAAAGTACTAGAAGGTCTCACTGGCACAGCAGTCGTAATGGACGACATTCTAGTCTGGGGTCGCACTAAAGAAGAGCATGACGCAAATCTTGTCAATGTGCTGACAAGATGTCAGGAGCACAACTTGAAATTGAACAAAACAAAGTGTAACTTCTTGCAGGAATCCGTCAAGTACCTAGGCCACGTGTTGACGCGCGACGGGTTGAGCCTGGATCCAGGGAGACTGGAAGATATTTTCCACGTGCAGGCCCCTTGCAACCGGAAAGAGCTACAGACATTCTTGGGTATGGTGAACTTCGTTTCCCGCTTCATTCCTAATATGTCAACGCTCACAGCATCGCTCCGAGAACTTTTAAAAAAGAATGCTGCATGGGTTTGGGAAGACAGACATCAAAAAAGCTTTGAAGCACTGCGCGAAGCACTAGCAACGGCTCCCATATTGGCATATTACCAGAAGGGCAAACCAATCACCCTATCTGTAGATGCCAGCCAAAACGGAATTGGCGCTGTGATAATGCAGGATGGACACCCCTTAGCTTACTCATCTCGCTCGCTGACAGAAGCACAGCAAAGGTACGCGCAGATAGAGAAAGAGATGCTAGCAATCATCCACGGCTGTGAAAAATTCAAGGACTACATTTTCGGGCAGCCAGAAGTCATTGTGGAATCTGATCACAAGCCGCTCGAAATGATTTTCAAGAAGCCATTATGCCAGTGCCCTCTCCGCCTGCAGCGTATGCGTCTAAACCTACAAAAATACCATATAAATGTCAAGTATACTCCGGGAAAACAACTGTTCATCGCTGACGCGTTATCACGTTTTCCTAATAAAGCACAGCTCGTAGAACATTGCGCGCATTTCCACGTTAACACTATCGCTTGTCTTCAAGCTTCAGACAGGCGCCTGGAGCAAGTTCTGCGGGAGACGGACCGTGACCCAAGCATGGGGAAACTTCGCCAGTATGCAAGCACAGCGTGGCCCATTGACAAGGCTGACGTCACTACCGAGCTACGCAGCTACTGGAGCTTCCGCGACGAGCTGCATACTGATTCCGGCCTTGTGTTCCGGAGCAATCGCCTTATCATTCCTGCCAGACTGCGCAGTGAGGTACTGGCTTCTCTTCATGCTGCGCACACAGGAGCAGAAAAAATGAAGGCACGCGACCGAACCGTTGTCTTCTGGCCAAGTATAAACAGCGATATTGAGGAAGTCGCTCAACGCTGTCAAACATGCCAAAAGTACAAATCAAGAAATGCGCGAATACCGCTGTTAAGTCACGAGGTACCAACTCTGCCCTGGGAGTCAGTAGGAGCTGATATTTGTCATCACAACGGTGCCGAGTACATAGTCGTTGTTGACTTCTACTCTTTCTTTTTTGAAATCAGGCTTGTGCAAGCGCCGTCAGCCAACAAGGTTATTGCAGCATGCAATGACATCTTCGCAACACATGGCTTCCCAAGGCGACTTTGCACAGACAACGGACCACCCTTCAGTAGCCAACAGTTCAAGGATTACGCCGATAAGATTGGCCTGCAACACGTCCGGTCTAGTCCGTACTATCCCCGCTCGAATGGAATGGCAGAAAGAGCAGTACAGGAAGCTAAGAAGCTGTTAAGGCGGTTCCGTTTCGGCAGCACTGAGTTTTGTGCCGCATTGCTTGAGTGTCGAAATTCACCTCGGGACTCTTCTCTGAAGTCCCCTGTGCAGAGGCTCATGGGCCGACAGACAAGAACGCTGCTTCCTGTACCAACCAGCCACCTACAGCCACAAACAGTGCCACCCAAGACCGTGCGACGAAGGCTAGAAGACATCAGGAGCAAGCAACGCTGCTTCTACAACAGAGGTACACGGCCTCTTCCAGAGCTTCGCACTGGCTCGACCGCAACTATGTACAATGTGCCCTCAAGATCATGGTCCCCTGTCACGGTCGTACAGCGGGCTGAGACTCCTCGTGCCTACATCGTCAAAACGGAAGAGGGTCAACAGTTTCAGCGCACAAGAGAACACCTCAATCCGGCTCCTCCTCCCTCGTCTCCAGACCACAAGACTCCCGCGCCGCTGCCAGCTGTGGGAGTCCCAGACACTACAGGGGCATCCGAATCTACACAACTCCGCAGGAGTGAACGGAAGCGCCAACCACCACGAAGATACCCGGCGCCTGAGTTCTGAAACTCTACTTGATTCGACGATTAAAAAAAAAAGAGAGAGAGGGGAGATGTGACGTAGTGCAAGTCATGCACACGCGCCTAGCCGGACAGAAGCAGCCCCCATTTCTGTTATCTAACCGCTTGCCTATATAACCGCTCGCCTTCTTCAATAAAGCGTCATTCATGCACCATGCTTCGTCGTGTCCACAGCTTTGTCAGCCGCTAGATAGCACTACATGTAGAAAAATACGTTGTAACTAGTCGTCTGCGCATTCCACTGTGAGTGAATGTGGAGAGATGGACGTCCGCCTCGAACAGCGTGTAAACATACAATTCTGTGTGAAGCTTGGCAAGACAGCCACATAGACGTATGAGCTCCTTCGTGACGCTTACGGCAACGAGACATTATCGCAGGCGCGAGTTTTCGAGTGGCACAAGAGGTTCGTTTCGGGGAGAACGTCGGTGGAAGACGACACAAGGCAGCTGGGGTGCCCTTCAACCTCACGGAATGAAAACAACGTGACTCGTATCAGGAAAATCTTACAGCAAGACCGCACCATTACAGTCCCCATGCTATCAGATGCTCTCGATATTATTAAGACAACATGCCACCAAATTTTGCGTGAGAACTTGGGGAAACGAAAGCTGAATGCCAGACTTGTGCCGCACTCTCTCACACAGGACCAGAAGGACAGGCGGGCATCAGTGAGCGCTGATTTGCTATCCGAGGCAGATAAGGATACTGCATTCGTCGACAGCATCATGGTTGAAGACAAAGCATGGTGTTTTCAATACGATCCTCAAACTGAGGCAGAGCGCCAAATGGCGGTCCACAGGCTCTCCGGCGTCGAGAAAGGTGCGATGACAGAAGACCAAAGCAAAGACGATGCTGATAGTTCTTTTCGATGCCAGAGGTGTCGTACACCACGAGTTCTTCCCACAAGGGCAGGTGGTGAATCAGGAGTTTTGTATCCTCATGCTCCTACACGTGCGTGATGCACTGCGACGCCGTCGCCCTGACAGCTGGACAATGGAGGCTTCTCCACGATAACGCAAGGCCGCACACTGCTCTCAGCGTGAAAAAATTTCTCGCCAAGCACAACATTACTGTACTTCCCCATCCGCCACACTCGCCTGACCTCTCTCCATGCGACTTTTTCCTGTTTCCTCGTGTGAAGAGAGCCCTAAAATGTCTCTGGATGGGGAGCGTGGAGGCCATTCAAGACGCCACGACAAAGGAGGTGACAGCCCTGCTAAAAGGAGCGTTTTCCAGTTGTTTCCAAGACCTCAAGAAGATTTGGAACCTGTGCATAGACTTCAAGGGAGACTATTTCGAGGGCGTGCTGCACAAATGATTTCAATGTTAAACGCATTTTTTTAATGGACTCAGTCTCGGAACTTCACGGATAAAGGTTGCAGTTCGTTCAGTCAGTGGAGTGGATATGGAAGAGTCTGACAAAATACTGCAAGAATTCTCGCCGCTTTTTCAAGGCACCGGCTGTGTAGCCTGCCCATACCCGATGGTCCTGCGCCAAGACGCCATACCAGTAATACAGCCGGCGCGACGTGTCCCCTTGGCACTGCAAGAACCACTGCGAGAGGAGCTGCAGCGCATGGAAGAGGCCCATATAATTCAAACGGTAAATGAACCAACAGAATGGGTGCGTCCGCTGGTCATTGTCAGGAAAAAAGGATGACAAACTTCGGGTCTGCATAGATCCCAGAAACATTACCGAGTGCTTGAGGCGGGAGCACTCTCAGATGCCTAAACGTGACGATATTGAGGCAGAGCTGGCAGGCGCTAAATACTTCTCTCGCCTAGATGCAAACTCAGGGTTTCATCAGATTTCATTGGATCAGGCCACATCTACCATTTGCACGTTCGCGATACCTTTTGGGCGTTATCGCTTCTTGAGACTGGCGTTTGGGATTGCGTCAGCGCCTGAAGTGTTTCAAAAAACTTTGAGCTCGATTTTTATCGAGCGCCGGGCGTACGCGTATACGTCGATGACGTCCTGATATGGGGTGCTACCCGGAAAGAACACGACAAGCGCCTTCGTGGGGCATTGTAACTAGCAGAGGAGGCTGGCTTGACGTTGAATGCAGCCAAATGCAAGTTCGCGTGCACCGCGGTTGAGTTTTTGGGCGACATCATCAGCCACTATGGGATAAAGCCGAATATTGCATTCAGTGCATCGATTGCCTAAATGCCGCAACCGGCTGATAAGACGGCGGTTCAGCGAATGCTTGGTGTGGCCAATTACTTTGGGAAGAATATTCCGCATCTTGCTGAAAAGGTCAAGGTGTTGCGAGATCTTATCAAAAAAGAAATAATCTCCGAGTGGACAGACAAGCATGCCGCTGAGTGGGCAGTTATTTGCGCACTTTTAAGCAGGGAACCTGTGCTGACAATTTTTGACCCAGCAAAGGAGACAACGATTAGCTCTGACGCATCAAAAAATGGGCTAGGAGCTGCACTGTTGCAGCGCCACAGAGATAGCTGGCGACCTGTCGGCTACGCATCGCGCGTCATGACGGAGACTGAGCAAAGGTACTCACGAATTGAAAAAGAAACAATGGGAATTACTTTTGGTCGTGAAAAATTTCACTATTCTGTTTACGCCTGAACAATTGTTATCGAGACGGACCACCGCCAGTCCTGGCGATTGCGTCGAAAGGAATCGGCGATATGCCACCAAGGCTTCAACGGTTTTTCTTGCGCTCGTTGAAAATTATTCCCTTCAATTTGTACCAGGCAAAGAGTTGCTGCCGGCCTATATGCTGTCAAGGGCATCGCCCAAGACACCACTGGGCATCACAGCCTCCCAAAACGAAGTAGAGGCTCATGCGGGTGGAGCGGTCACTGACATGGTGAGCAGCTAAACACTAAATAGACTTGTCGAGGCCATTGCAAACAATCCTGATCTACAGTCGGTTATACGGTGCATAACAGCCGACGGTAACCTAGCCGGCAGCATGATACCATTTGCTGCTGAATTGTCCCCGATTGAGGGCATTGTGTTAAAAAACACTAAAGTAGTCATCCCAAAGAGTATGCGGGCGGAAATGCAACGAATACATGAGGGACATTTCGGCTTGAATAAGTGTAAAGCAAGAGCTCGGCGGCTAGTGTTTTGGCCTGGGCTGAACTCCGATATCGAAACGATGTTAAAAGGTTATACTGTCTGCTTGAAATATGCGTACCAACTACAACGCGAGCCATTTCTGATGCGCCCAGCACCACATTATGCATGGTACAGAGTCGGCGTCGATATCTTCCAGCACGGCGGTAGTTCCTACTTGCGCGTGCATGATGCCCTATCGAACTTTCCAGAAGTTGAAATACTAAGTCACACAACAACTCGCACTGTCATTGACAAACAATGTAATTTTTTCCGTTACGGGATCCCTGTGGAAGTTTGCAGCGACAACGGTCCCCAGTTCTCCTCTCATGAATTTGCTGTTTTTGCATCCAGGTACGAGTTCAAGCACATTACATCGAGCCCTGCATTTACACAGTCTAATGGACTTTCCGAGAAGGGTGTTCAAACCATTAACAAAATCTTGGAAGAAACGCAAGAGACACGGGAAGACTTCTCGCTGGGACTGCTTTCCTACCGTTTGGACTACGTTGGAGGACGGTCGTTCGCCGGGTGCGCTCCGGCAAGGAAGAAGACTTCAGCCAACAGCCAAAAGCAATGGTCTGCAAACGCAAGCCGCTGGATACCGGTGCAAGATCCCTACCGTGCCTCCGGAAAAGAGAAGTGGTTGGGGTTCGTGACGAACGGTGGACTCGCAAAGCGCAAGTGTTGGGGCCGGTAGCGCTACGGTCATACCTGGTGCTTACCGAAGAAAAGCTGCTTCGCCGCAACCGCAAGCATCTAAATGCGAAGTTGGAACCCTCCGAGGGCAACACACTCGGAGTGAGTGAGTAAAAACTTTATTGAAAGAAAGTGGAGATTCGTGGTCAGTAAGTGAGGTCCAGACCATGTAGGTCTCGTACCGCACAGGTCCATTCGACAGCCTTGACTTGAGTGCCTCGGTCGTCGCTGACCTTTACTGAAAGCCACGCGTCAGGTGAGGGAGCAGCCATGAGATCTGGGGGTGGGGGATGTGCTTTACAGTCCCAGATTATGTGGTCTAAAGTAGCTTTTGCACCGCAGAAGCGGCAGTTAGGGCTGGAGGTTGTAATAAATATGTGCGAGTACACATTTGGTTTGGGGAAAGAGTCGGTTTGTAGTCTTCTCCACGCCACCTGCTGCTCCCTTGACAGGGAGGGGTGCGGCGGCGGGAACTGCCTACGTGCGAGTCTAAAATGGGTGGTGTGGTCGTGATAGGAGGTTAGCGCTTCACCGGTTGCCTCCGGGTTCGGACCGTCTACTGCTCGGCCGGCTTTAACTCGAGCTTGTGCGTTGGCGGCCTCGTTTCCGGGGTTTCCGGCGTGCGCCGGGACCCATACCAGGTCAATGTCTCGGAGGGGGGATGTGTCTTTAACATTTTCCAGGATATTTCTGGCCGTGAGTGAGATGCGGCCTTTGGCAAAGTTCGCAATGGCATATTTGGAATCGCTAACGATGGTTGTAGCGTCCGTAAAGGCGATAGCAGCTGCAATTGCAGCTTCTTCCGCGGTTTCCGCGTTCTTGGTAAATACTGTAGCGGCCATGAGTGGAGTGGCCGGGTCCGGGTCCTGAGGATGAGATACCCCACAGATGGCGAATCTGTGGGGGCTGTCTTGGTAGTTGGCTGCATCGACGTAGATGACGTCTGGAAGACTCTGCAAGCGTCGATGCAGAGCTCTGGCTCTTGCTTCCCGCCGACCCTGTTGGGTTTGCGGGTTCATGTTCTTGGGTAGAGGTAATATTTTTATCTTTTTTTCGGATATGGCTAGGAACAGGGCCTGGATGGTCCGCCATATAGGCTCCCCTTCGATGCCAAGTCTGTCCAGGATGATTCTGCCCGTTGCAGTGCTGGAGAGTCGAGCCGTCTGGGTTGTTAGGTGGGCTTCCTTAAGTTCAGAAAAGGTATTGTGTACTCCCAGGGCGAGGAGTTTCTCGTTGGCTGTGAATTTAGGAAGGCCCAACGCCGTTTTGTATGCATGCCGTATTAGGGTATCGATCTTTTGTTCTTCTCTTTTCTTGAGATGGAGATATGGGAAGGCATATGTAATTTTGCTGATGACGAATGCTTGAAGGAGTTTGTATAGGTCGTGCTCTTTCATGCCTCGCTTCTTGTTGGCGATGCGCCTGATCATGCGCGCCACCCGGTGTACTGAGCTTTCGAGTCTCCCCAGTGCTACAGTGTTGCGGGAGGTGTTGGAGATGTGGAGTCCTAAGACCCGCATGTTCTCCACTTCATCTATGTTTTTGCCTTGGATCGTAATGTTGATGGGGATCCTGTCTTCAGGTTTCTTGCTCCGCCGTACGATTAGGAGTTCTGATTTTGGTTGGGAACACTCGAGGCCGGCTCTCCTTGCCTCCAACTCAACCGTTTCAGCCGCTGCTTGGAGAGCTTCTTCAATTTGTCCATCGGAGCCGCGGTTCGCCCAGATAGTTATGTCGTCTGCGTACAGAGTGTGATCGATGTTTTGAATTGCGTTGAGCCTGTCTGGAAGCTTGATTAAAGCCAGATTAAAGAGGAAGGGCGACAAGACTGCTCCTTGTGGTGTCCCTTTGTTTCCGAGCCTGATTGGGGTGGATTTCAGTGGTCCAACGGTGATCTCCACCGTTCTATTTTCTAGGAAGGCTTTAACATAATTGTACGCCCGTTCGCCTGGGTTGAGGTCGGCTAGGTGTTTCAGAATGGTATTGTGTGACACGTTGTCGAATGCCTTTTTGAGATCGAGGCTCAATATTGCTCTTGTGTTCTTAATGGAGGGGTCGAGTATGTCACGTGATAGCTGGAGCATGACGTCTTGGGTGGAGAGTCCTCTTCTGAAGCCCACCATGGAGTGTGGCATGAGGTTGTGGTCTTCGGTGTAGTCCGGTAGTCTGTTCAGAACCACGTGCTCCATGAGTTTCCCGAGACAGGATGTGAGGGAAATGGGTCTTAGGTTGTACACGTTGAGTTTCTTGTTGGGTTTTGGAATAAATGTCACTCGGGCATGTTTCCAGCTGCTGGGAATGATTCCTGTCTCCCAGCATACGTTGAAGTAATCTGTGACTGCAGTGACAGATTTCAGGTCCAGGTTACGGAGGACCTTATTCGTAATCAGATCTGGTCCTGCCGCTGAGGTTGTTCTAAGCTGGCCCAGCGCTGCCCAGACTTCTGCATCACTGAACGGCTCGTCCAGCTGCGGATTTGGTTCTCCCGAATACTGTGGGTCGTTTCTCCGTCGTATGCGGTATTTAGGTATTAGTCCCTGAGGAGGTCCAAGAAGTAGTGTTCGTCCCCGGGGTGTTGATGGATGACTTTAGCGAGCTGTCCTTGCGCAGCCGACTTGGACTGTGTGGGGTAGAGAAGGTGGCGGAGCAGGTGCCACGCCCTCTTACTACCCAGTTGTCCGTTCAGGCTGTCACAGGTTTGATACCATTGTTGCCGGGTAAGTTCTATCGCATATTGTTCAATTTCTCTTTCGAGTTGGGCGATTCGACTTCGTAGCCTTTTGTTGAGTCGCTGTCTCTTCCACCTCTTCATAAGACTATTTTTTGCCTCCCACATGTGTGCCAATCTTGAATCGAGGTTAGGTTGTGCGGCGTCTGTTGTTATTTCGCTTGTGTGCGACTCTACATCCTTACATATTGATTTAACCCAATCTTGGATGTCTTCGATTTCAGTCGGGGCCGTTTGATCCCGTTCTTTCCGAAATTTTTCCCAGTCTGTAAATTTCGTTACCCTCCAGCCCTTCTTCCGAACACACTCGGAAGGGACGAATCCGAGAGTGAGTGCGAGCCCGTCGATGAGCAGGGGCCCAGTCTAAGACGGGTATAGCTGCGCCATCACGGACGGACACTCTACAGCAGCAGTGAGGCGGTCCTCCAGAAACGGGAGGCAGCCAAACAGGCTTCACTACGATCACAACTTCAACCAAATGAATTCGTGACGCGTTTCAAAGCACTAATAAACAGGGGAAGATGTATCGTACACGATACGCATGCGCTGTGCGTGCCAGCCACATCTCGAACCGACCGCTGCCGCTGCGCTAACACGTGCCTACATCGCCCAGCCTATATAAACACGAACAGCTGCTATCAATAAAGGTTCATTCTGTTGTTGCCTCTCGTGCTTGATTTCTCACGTGCCAGTGCACGGACCTTCACGAGCTTTCGGCCAGTGCGAAAGCCAGGTTTACAAACAAGAGAAATGTTCGCAGGTATAACAGCACAGTTTCTTGCGTGTTCCGCCGCAAGACATCTCACAGGAAGAGCCGCATTTCTCTGTGGCACGACGACAATGCGACACTTCGCTTGTGGATCAAAGTTCCTGTTTAACACAGCGACTTCAAAGCCGTCAGCCGCGATACTGCTCTGTCCTGATGTCACTGAACCCGCTAAAGCTTGAAGCTGTGCCCACGCCGGAGATTACGCTAAGCCGAGTCTGTATCTCTACCTCAGGTCGTCAACCCGGCCACGCTTTCAACCGACCTCTCAGCACCACGGCAGCCTCAAGCCATGTCAAAATCCCAACACGCAGCTGTTGTGCCTGGACACGTTTTCGGGTTATGACTCAACAAACGAGAACCGTGCGACATCTGAAACTCCATTTGAACTTTTCAACCCCATCACGCACATTGTTTGGAAACTGGCGCACGCGGCAGACGAAAGCCTTCTTGCCTCCCATCAAGTAGTTTAGTTATCTCGCGGGAAGGGCGTTCCTGACATGCGCAACGCATTCGTCAAGCCGTTACGCGTGCTCCGCCGAGCTGCAAAAAGGCATGCAGCTGCATTTTCAGCTGCTTCGAAAATTTATACACACAAGCGACAGCGTCTTTACATCGACTTGAACAGAAACCACCATCGCGACTCCCCCATATCGAAAAAATCTAAAAACCAGTTCAAAGCGCCGTATACACCACAACAGGGCCCACACAGCATCAAAATCTCATCGCACCTCAGGGCGATCGGATGGCAACTACGTGTGGGATCAGTTGGGGAGAGTGAGACTGTGCCTCTGCATTCCTCGCATGGCAAGGCGTCTCGCAGAAGCTCATCCTGCTATTTTCACTCAGGAACGGTATCCGGTACTGAGTGAAATAGAAAACAGTATACCACAGGCGTTTCCCCCAGGAAGTGAACTTAGTGGGGCCGTCTAAACTTCTAGGGGGGTTCAGGGTAGAGGAGTGGTAGCTATTTTTATTTTTTACAGCGAAAGCTGTATTAGCATCACCTAAGCCATTTAGGGGGTACAATGACAGCCGTAACGCGTTACGCGCAACTCTTTTGAGGTTGAGCTCTCCGCTGTGAAGCGACAGTTACAGCGCCGTTCCTTGCCTCAAAACAAACTGTTGGATGTCACTGCCGCCGTTCACTCTATCCCTTCGATAGGAAGGAGTGGAAAGACACGGCCGTCTTACGCCTCATTCGAAACGCGGCATCCGCAATCAGATCCGAACCCGAGCAGTCCTTACTAGCTGAGCGCCCAAAAGCAATGAACCACCGCGTCGGACGGAGCCCAATGGTACTATGCTCCGAAACTAGCAAACACCATTATTTGCAGGTAGCTTCCGTACAGCGGCGGGCTTCCAAATCCTCGGCACTTTCCATTAGGACCACTACATACGCGAGACGTTGCATAAAGAGTAAGAAAAAAATGTTTTCCGTTTACTATGAGGGATCGTTCACAATACCCCTTAAGTTAGCTTTCCCAACGACGCTTAAGTTTAATTTCACTTATAATAATGACACTGCGAATTCGGGTGCACGGAGAGTTCTAAGAACTCCAGTCGGAGTAAGCCATGAAGCTTTCGAAAGAGCCAGAACAGCGCCGGGAGGGAAAAGACAAAGGAGGGAGTGAAAGAAGGAAGTGAGGAAGAGGTGCCGTAGTGGAAGGTTCCGTCGGAGCCTCGACAAGGCGCGCCACCTCTTTCTCTCTTTCTTCTTTCGCTCCCAACTTACTGCCTACACTGTTCACCCCCCCCCCCCCCCCTGGCCCTGTTCTACGTCTTTCCTTTCCTCCCTGTCCTCCTTGCCGCGCCAGCTGTGGCTGCGATTAAGGTGTTCCCCGGAATAGGGGACAGTTACTGCGCATTTTCGTTTCCTCAAAAGACGCAGCTGCGGATTTCAATGTCGCGATGACGAGGTGCGAAAAGGAGGAGTCCGTGACGGATGTTCGCGAACAGTGTACGCCGCTACGTGAACGTAAATGGGTGGTCTTCATTGTGACGGTGGTGGTGGTAGTGGTTTTATTAAAAATAATAGTAAAAAGGAAGGGAAAGATTTTTGCTAGCCCCGGCATCTGCCATCGATACTGAAGCACCTGAGCTGGGGCAGCGGAAATAAAGGATCGCAGGCAGAATGGAGAAATGAAATGAAAGAGGTGAGGGTGCAGGAAGAGAGGATAGGGGGAGAAGCAATATGTACAAACTATTTACACAATAAGAAATGTGTCCAGGTTGTACGCGTGATTAGTTCATTTTAGAGGAATTAAATCACACACGCGCACAGCACTGTGTTGGTTACAACTGGAGTTATTAATCGTTCAAGGTAGCACTCGCGGAGCGTTCGGTCACTGCGTGTAACTACCTGACGGAGAACAGACGGGACGTCAAGCCCGTGTGTTCGAGGAATGCACAGAGGCTCACCAAAGTTCGCTCACGAGTGCGCGCCCTGCCCTGCGGCCACAATAGCGTCATGATGGAGTCTGGTAGTATGCCCTGCGCCCTTATAGGCCGCGAGCATATCGCGACGAGCATCGGCGAACGCGGCACAGTGAAGGAGCAGGTGTTCTAGTGTTTCCACTGCACCGCATCCGTCACACACATCACTCGTCGCGATTCCGTGACGCACCCGTCGTTCCCCAGGCCACACGCAGCCATTGCGCGCGCGGAGGATCATTGCACGTTGTGACCGTGTAAGTGCGCGACAGCCGGTGACACTGTCGATGCGCTCACCTCCCGCGATGCGTGGGTCGGGGTGCTGCTTTCGGAGATGGTCGTGGATGGCCGCACGCACGTCCTCCAGCGCAAGGGGCAGATCGCTGGCAGGTAGTTGGTGTGCAGCGGTCGCGAGGTCGTCAGCTTCTTCGTTGCCGGCGATGCCGCAGTGACCGGGCACCCACTGTGCACGCACGGCACAACCTCTCTGCGCGAGGCGCTCGATGCGCGAGCGAATTTCCCGCACTAGTGGGGTACCGCGGCCGTTAGATTGCAGGCGGCTGAGGGCGGCGCGGGAGTCGCACAGCAGAGCACTCCTGGGCGGCGGAGGGCCGAGAATGAGGAGCAGGTCCAGCCCGAGCCAGATCCCCATCAACTCCGCCGTGGTGGAGGAGCCCAGGAAGGCTGCGTGTTGCTGGCTGTGCAGTCGCAGGGCGGGTATGGTGGCCGCCGCAGCAAGGGAGCAGCTATCGCGGGCCACTGAGCCGTCGGTGTACACGAGGAGATGGTCCTGGAGCTCCTCGTGTATGACGGCTCTGGCCAGCTGCTGCACAGCACAGAGGGGTGTGCTCCGCTTTCCCGCAATGCCGACGATCTCTCGCTGTACCTCCGAGGCAGCAGGCCAGGGCGCGCAGGAACCGTAGGGGGGTGGGCCTTGTGTCAATTGCTCATACTCGAGCAGCGCCGCGCCCATTCGTGAGCGCGGGTGCGAGCGCATACGCTGCAATAGCGAGCCGCCGTCCGGTGCGCGGTGAAGCCGGTCGATGTGATTCAATGCCCTGCGCGCTGCTTGGAGCTCAAGTGGCCACGCTCCTGCCTCGGCCAATGTTGCGGCGCACTGCGAGTTTTTGGGCAGGCCTAGGCACACGCGCAGGGACTTGCGGTGCTGAAGCTCGAGTTTCTTCCAGCACGGCTTGCGCACCGTGACGAGCGGCAGCGCATAGAGCACCGCCGCCAAAGCTGCGGCATTGCATAGCTGCAGCGCGGCTTGCTGGGAGATGCCCTGGCCTCGAGCGGTGAGCTTGTGCACGGCGGCGGTGATCCTCTTCATCTGCAGACAGGCCTTGGTCGCCGCGGGGCGGAAGGAAAGGCGCCAGTCGATGTCCAGGCCAAGGCACCGCACCTATTTACGCCAAGGAATCAGAGTCCCATCCAGTGACAGTGGCGCAAGGTGCGCGCGAGCGCGAAACGCAGGCCATGGCCACCGATTTGTCCGCGCTCAGCGACAGACCAAGGCCGCGCAAGCTGGCATCGATTGCGGTCAGGGCTCCCTGAAGACACCGCCGCACGCGGAACGCCTCGCCCGGTGGTCCCCGTACCACAGAGCTATGTCGTCTGCATATATGGACATGTACAAGCTTAACGTGCAAGACCGCACCGCTATAGCGATGGTACTGGCTGATAAAGCGACGCAGCCCAGTGGCCAAACGAGTTCGAAAGAGAGAGGCTAAGCCAAGTACCTAAATGTGCTCGAAACAAACAGGCCAAAGCCAAGTAGCTATACATGGTCGAAAAGAGGGGCGAAGCCAATTAGCTAAACGCGCGTTAAATAGAAAATCAAAGCAAAGCAGCTATTTCTGTGTAAGGTTTGTTCGTCGCGTACTTGAAATGTCTGTATGCTTGGGCCAGCGCTACTGTCGTTACATGCGCGCACCAGACCGATCTTGCTTGCCGGAAACTTCGCTAATTCCAACCAGCTTTCGCTGAATAATGGGCCAAGCCAGTAAGCTTAGCTCTAGGCATTAGATTCGTGTCGTTGATGTGTCGCGTACGACAAGCAATGTCTATATGATTTCAACGTTAATGACAAAGATTGCGAACAATTACTTGACTTTACTCAAAGACTAAACCCGCATACATTTTTCTACGAACAGGCGAAACTAAAGAACAAGGAATACACTAAATCTATAAAAAAAACTGCGCGGTTGTTCAGACTGCTAGCTATAAACTGTATTAAAAAAACAAGCTATTCAACACCACTAGTTAACGCAGACGTGTAAAACCCTATGAACCACGCACACGTGGGCACTTCGCATAACAGGTGAACTCAATAATTAAACACAAACCACGAATTCGAATCCATGGTCAACATTATACACACACACACGCGGATGTTGTACAGTCAAGCTCACTTATTACGGCCGCAGACATAACGAACGCTCGCTTATTACCAAAGAGTGCGGTGCTACCTTCAAAATATGCATTATGGCATTGGCAATTCGTCTCAGATAAGACGAGCAGCTTAGACCACATTACTCGATTACAGTGAACGAAGAGGCGCCGTAAACCCTTGCCCCGAAGTTGAAGAGCTCGGCTTCCATCAAGCGCGAAGAGCGAGGAGCTTCTCTCAGCGCTCGCCACACCGCCCTGTCAAGAACATGCCAACCAAAGAAGGCAACAAAAAGGTGGCACTTCAGCAGTGAGTAATCGCCTGCTAAGCGCGCGCCGATGGCCTACAAGGACAATCATTGTCAGCGTGGCCAAAGCATCTCAGTTGGAAGCAGAAGGGCAGCGTCGAACGCGAAGCTACTGTGCATGGGCGGGGCTCAACTAGCAGCAGTGATTTGCGAAGTTTGAATTCCTTGCTCCCCGCTGGCTCCATGTTTTTTGTTGCCACCAAGTGCACTAGCGTTGCGCTACTTTCGTCGCTGCATGGGTCCAGTAACGACAGATGAACTCTTTGTCGATGCATAGCTGGCCAGGTGTCCCCTCGGATGACTACGTTTGTGCAGACGACAACATCGAAGAGCCGTGGGGCTCTCGGGAAGCCTTTGAACGCCAAGAGACCACAACGCGGCGCTTTCCAGGCTCTCCAGGATGGTCATGTTCTTAAGGCAGGGGCAGCAAGAGTCTCAGCGTTAAGAACATGACCATCCTGGAGAGCCTGGAAAGCGCCGCGTTGGGGTCGGCTTTCTAAAAACAGACGCCCATAACGGAGTTTTTGTGACGTAAACGCCACCTATGAAGGACTTAACATTTTCAGCTGCAGCATAGGGAGACCACGTACTACTAACATTCGATATAACGAACGGAATCCACGTGACCGTCAGATTCTTAAAACGGGCTAGAATATTTATCGGAGCTTTGTATCAGCCACGACGCTGGTATCGAAGATGCTGCACACAACTTCTTGAATATGTACAAGCACGGGCACTTTCCACATGCCTACCATTCCTCAAGTAACTAAACCAGTTAAAGAAATGTAAACCGGGTCGTGCGCATTTATGTACTTCCAATTATTACAGAAACTGAACCGTCTCAAACATATACGCGTTTTCTTAACAACATTCCTAACAGTTACATTAGCCTGAGCTTTTCGCAATAACATCTCGCCAATGTTGCGATAAAATCTAAAAAAAATACGTTGTCAATTTCACTCGCACCCCGGCCGTCTGGCAGTTCCGGACCTAAAACGGTGATAACCAGCAGCCAACTCACTCGGTTAGGGAGAAGGCGGCTTTTTTTCTGACGGCAAAACCCCCCTGAGGGCTGAAAAGGAGCGTTCGACGGTGGCTGCCGTGATCGACAGCAACAAAAGATGACCACGAACATCTCGCAACTTGGAGAGCATAGCGACGAAGTGGGAAACAACGAGATGCCAAGATAGAAATGCTGTAGATGACAAATCCTCCTTCGGTCGTCGCAAGGTGTTCCGCAGCACATCTAAAATAATCCCGCGTTCTTCGTTGTAGGACAACTCGACTGCTGGAAGGACTTACCTTTTTCTTCCACCAAACAAAAGGAAGCTATAGATATCGCCTGTGTGCATCTTCACGTAAATGCCCTTATTCGGGTGCTATTAAACAAAATTACAAGTCGTCTGTAAAAAACATTTTCTATGGCTGCGTTTTTATGGAGGCAAAACGCTAAGGTGCCCGTGTGCTGGGCGATGTCAGTGCACGTTAAAGATCCCCAGGCGGTCGAAATTATTCCGGAGCCCTCCACTGCGGAACCTCTAATTCTTCCTTTCTTCTTTCACTCCCTCCTTTATCCCTTCCCTTACGGCGCGGTTCAGGTGTCCTCCCATATATGAGACAGATACTGCGCCATTTCCTTTCCACCAAAACCAATTCTTGTTGTTATTAGGTCTCCACTGACCCACGGAGCCAGTTGTGCGCCTTTCCTTTCGTGAAAATGAACGGCCTTCGCAAAGTTGTCAACGCCAAGGGCCTCTATGAATGCTGTCGGCTCACTTGTTTCGTTTGGTTTTTGAGGAAAGGAAATTGCACTGTAACCGTCTCATATATCTCGGTGGACACCCGAACCGCACCGTAAAGGAAGGGATAAAGGAGGGAGGGAAAGAAGAAAGAGAAAACTGAAAATTGAAAGTTGGATTTTGAGGAAAGGCGCAGCGGCGGAACACCTGTGGCTCAGCGATACTACTGGCGCATGCGCAGTAGTGACTAGGGAGCGAGAGAGAGAGAGAGAGAAATATCCGCGGCAAGGTGTGCGTTGTGACGTCATGTGCCTCCTCAGAGCACCCCCACGGCGAAATCGCAAGTTCGCGGTCGGCAAAAGTTTCGCTTTAATATTTATCACTGTATATAAACCTGGATGCCTCAGATTTGTCGCAAATATTCGCCTTCAAACGTCATGCAATGCCACGGTATAACTTAGCTCACGTGACAGACGTGACTCCAAAGCTTGGTGGCAAAACCCGACGTTCCCCGCGGCGGCTCAACAAGATCCTGCAGAACCTGCTTTTAAACGATTGTGTTTAGAAATCAGAAGCATGACAAGGGACCCCTGCACTGTCGAGCCGTATAGCGAGTTATGCAAGGCAGCTACGAATACTGTACATGCGCGTGCGTAAGAGTCACTTAGCTGGATGCACATTTTCAGCCGTACCTTTCCGGCAGCAGCGTAACGCCTGCGCCCTTTAACTCGAGGGCTGTTCCTTCAACGAAGAGCGCGGATGTGAGCAAAGGTTCAGCTTTTGAACGCCATGGCTCTGCCGCTTCAAACGAAGCTTGGGCCTTTGTGTACGATAGGGAGCTCACAACAGTCGGTAGAATTCTCTTTTACACCTTGCTACAATCAAGCTGAAAGAAATTTCCTCAGCCGTCACTACACAGCGATTGCCGAAAGATCTCCTATTATGACCCCAATCCTCTATCCAGACATTTTTTTTCCAGATCGAGAACCTCAGGCCGATATCTCTAACGTCGTGCCTGGGCAAGCTGTACGAGAAAGTGATCACGAAGAGAATCCAGTCGCACCTGGAGAACGAACAATGGTACCCGGACAGCATGTACGGGTTCAGAGCCAACGTCTCTACGCAAGACGTGCTGCTCCAACTCAAGGAGGAAGTGCTCGAGACGATGCCGAAGGCGGGTGAAAACGTCGTCATGGCCCTTGACATAAAGGGGGCTTTCGACAACGTAAGCCACGCGGCCATCATGGAAGGCATCAACAACACCAACTGCGGGAGGAGAACGCACGATTACGTCAGAGCCTTCCTGAGCGACAGAACGGCGACCGTGGGCCTGGGCGAGCTGAGAAGCGACGTCTTCCCCACGCTGTGCAAAGGCACACCCCAAGGATCCGTCATATCGCCCGTCCTCTTGGACTCGCAAGACGGCTCAAGGAGATCCAGGGCATCCAACACGCGATGTACGCCGACGACGTCACGATATGGGTCACCCAAGGATCACTCGGGGAGAAGCAAGAAAAAATACAGGAAGCGGCAACTTGCGTAGAAAATTACACCAGAGAGAGGGGCCTAAGATGCTCGACGGAGAAGTCGGAACTCCTAAGGGTCGGCAAGCACCCCACCCAAGCGACACTGGAGGTCGTTCTCGAGGTACAGAACATCCCGGAAAAGAACATGATAAGGATCCTGGGCATGTGGTTGCAAGGAAGCCGGAAATGCAGCCACACCATCAGCCTACTGAGAAAGGCGGCAGAGCAGGTGGGCCGTATGATCAACAGTCTACCAAAAGAGATACGGAATGAAGGAAGAAGACACTCTCAAGCTAGTCAACAGCCTAATTGTCAGCCGAGTCGCGTACTCCCTGCCGTACCACGCGACGACCAAGGCGGAAAGAGAGCAAGCCGACACCATTCTCAGGAAGGCGTACAAGACTGCTCTGCACCTACCCAAGAACACGTCGAACGAAACGTTGCTGCAGCTAGGCATCAGCAACACCTTCAGCGAGCTCGCCGAAGCTCTGCTGGGAACACAAACCACGAGACTCACAGGCACCCCTACGGGACGAGCGCTCCTAAGAAGGTTGGGTCGGGACACGAGCGGACTAGTAGACAGATACGCGGACGTACCGGACCACCTTAGGAAAACCATTAACGTGGGATCACTTCCGAAAAACATGGACCCCAATCTTCACGAAAACAGGCGAAAAGCGAGGGCCGAGTACGTAGAAAGAACGCTAGCCCAGTTAGACAATACCGTATACACGGACGCTGCCGTATATCCGCGCGAGAGAGAACGCGTAGCCGCGACGGTAGTGGTAAACAAGGAAGGAAACATGATCACGTGTGCCACGGCAAAGGTCGCCGGCACAGCGGAGGACGAAGAGATTGCCGTTGCGCTGGCGGCAGCAGAAGGCTACAGAACGGGCCGATCTCTCAACGTACTGACGGACTCGAAGGAGACGTGCAGGAACTACACGAGGGGCAGGATCAGCAGAACAGCCCTTAGAATACTCAGCGGGGTAACCTACGCTGAGGAGAAACCCAGGCATAACCTATAATCTGGGTCCCGGGCCACGCGGGCATAGGGGGGAACGAAAGGGCAGACAGCCTAGCTCGAGGTAACGCATTCCGAGTAGGGCAGTCAAATGCACCGGAGCTCCGCCTACAGGCTTGCGAGGGGGGATACGCAGAGACCTTGAACTTGCATAGGGGAGCTAGAATTAGATATCCACCACCACACAAAGCCCTAACAAAGGAGGAAGCGACCGGCTGGCGCAGATTACAGACCAACTCCTTTCCTAACCTACACATACATAAGATGTTCCCGACACAATACAGAACCACCTGCCCTTGGTGCGATGCCACACCTACACTTTACCATATCACGTGGGAGTGCGAACGTAACAAAGCATACCACCAACACGAACACCCGAGTGCGGAGCAATGGGAGTGTCGGCTCACCAGCGGTTAGCTCACGACCCAAAGGACCTTAGTGCAGCACGCGAATGATGCAGCACGACTCAGTGGAGCCCTCGAATAAGGGCCTACCCTTGCTGACGAGAAGCCTCAAGTCGCCAGCGCCAGAGAAAACGACGGAGACTCCATAACCGCGAAACCCTTGAAAGATCCAATAAAGTTTTCACTCACTCACTCACTCACTCCCGCGCAAGACGCAATGAAATATGATGACGGTGTCTGGGCCTGTACCATCGCGTTTCCCGCTGATTTACAGCTGCGCCCCTAACTGTAGGTACTGTCTTTTTGTCAAGCTTACGGAAACTTCGCCAGAAAATTGCTAGAGACACTAACAATTCTGCGCACTGCTGTACCACTGTGCTGTCTTATAGAACGCAGGAAGGTGTACTGGGTTCATACAATTGTTACGGAGGGTCTCCTGTTTCTTTTGGAGTCATGACGCACTTGTATCAGTAAAATCGCAATGCTTAGATATTTGCATGCGCCTTTTAGTTTACGCAGAATTTTAGTTGAATCTGCTTCTGCCTTTTTTCTTCAACTTTCACGTTCTTTCGAGCGGGCTGCTTTCATTGACGACCTCATTAATCATGCTTTCTAGGCAAACTTATGTTCCAGAAAAGACGTAACCGATTGAAATTCCAAGTACTTCATCTGAAACGTTGCTAATTTCAGTCAATTACAACCGCCCAAAAGTAACTGAGCATTTACAAAAGACTGTAATCGAACACTATAACGTTATTTTTCTTTCCACTTTCATTGGCATAAGACATACGATATAGAATGAGTCGGTGCGCCTTCCTTGATCTGCTGTCTACTGCAATTCACATGGTGTTAATTTTCCACAGCAGTCATTTTTCTCACTTTTTGTCGGTATTTTTGCCACGCCTCCTAGTGAAAATATCAGCAGCGACACTGGACTCCCTCGGTGTTATGCTCTGGGGGGAAGGGCGGAGTGAAGACCTTGCACACGAGCTCGCATAGTTATGCAAAGCTTCGATCTTCATATTGGTTCACGCTCTGGGGACACAAAGCCCGAGCTCACTAAACACGACATTCTGTTGTGCCGCCGCGAAGAAATGCGAACCGCGGAACACGGGGCTAGTCACATGCAGGACGCTCGGCCTGCATCTCCGGACATCCTCGCGCGCGTGGCCGTTCCGCAGCCCGACCATTGAGTCTCTATCGCGAACGAATATTCCACGCTAGCACTAGCGTTTGCCACCAAGTTTGTTTCCGGTCTTACAGTGGTGGTTACAGCTTATTTTTCGAATATATAGTAATTGACTGATATAATCGATTGCTGAAAAAATAATTCATTATCGATAACGTTATACATTGAAAAAGTAATCAATACTGTACAAAATTTTTAGAAAGCACAGTTTATTACAAACAATTTCTTTTAACGCGTTACGTACAAAATTTAAAACAATTCGAACAGTTTATTCACGTTTCGGCCGTGGAACGGCCTTATATATATATATATATATATATATATATATATATATATACACACACTCTCAAGCTATATATAATTCTCAAGGTTCGCTTACACCCAATAAGCATAAATACCCACGACAGCAGCAGACTGGACAGCCGTCGCCGTAGCTCAGTTGGTAAGAGCACCGGACGCGATATTCGGAGGTCGTGGGTGTTCGGTTCCCAACGGTGGCATGGTTGTTTTTTCTGCTGCTTTATTAGTAATCTTCTTTAAGCGATTGATTAATATAAGTATTATTAACCCACTGATTAGCACTACACATTAAAAAAAATTTAAAAATAATTATAAACATTCCTCTATGCACCTTGGTTTCGGTGACTGCTGGCTCCATTCCTCCCAGGTGGAGGGCTCCGAGCCCGGCGGGGGAGGATCAGCCGGGCACTCCATGAGTATGTCTGTTAGGGTAGCAGTGGGGTGGAAGCACAAGGAAAAGGATGGTGCGAAGGCACCCGGGTGCATGCAGGGTGTAGGTAGAAGGTGGGCATCGAAGGCCTGACTGCGCGCGACAGACCCGCACCGGCAGAAGACCGCCACCACGCGGGCCTCGGATGCGCTGGAGCGACATGGACTGTCAGGCATCTAGTGCAGTGAGGCCGTGCCTGGCCCTGACTAGCAGCCCACACCAGTGAACATTAAAGTTTTATCTCTCTCGCTCTCCAAGGTGGCTCCATTTCGATCAGAATGAAGCGCAAAAAGACGCCTGTGTGCTGTGCATTGTAACTGCGCGTTAACGAGCACCAGGTGGACGAAATTCATCCATGTCCCTCGACTACGGCGCCTATTTCTCAGTTCGTTCTTGCATCCGCTCCTTCCGCGCTTCTATCACTGCATGGTTGAGCGGCTCTAAGACGTCTAGCTGTGTGTGGCGGGCTCCGACATCGCATCCATTACTTTTCATCTTCGCTTCATGCCTTTGAAAAGAACTAGCTCCCAGTCGTATTCCGCTTTGCAGTTCTCCCCTTAGGCACTCACTTATTTAACCAGTCACTCCTCACATTTATCAAGGTACTTTGAATTGCCCTCCTCAGTTATGGCCTTCAGCCGCCATTTTGCGTTCATCTTTTTTCTGATACGGTCTGAAACCTTTACCTTTCAGGACGGCACACTCACTCATGAGTGCACTCATATCGCCTCATTCACACTAGTGGTGAGTGTGGGTGGACGTGAGTGTGAGTGCGAGCGATTAGATGTTAGTGTGCGTGGTCATGAGTGTGAATAAGTGAGTGAGTGAGTGATTGGCTACGAGTATGACTGGACGTGAGTGTGAGTGGGTGTGAGTGCGAGTTGTCATTGCTGAGTGTGAGTGAGTGGGTGAAAGTATCAGTGGAGATAAGTGTTAGTGCGGGTGAGTGGATGTGAGTGTGAGGAGAGATGAGCGCGAGTGGGCACGAGTGATTAGCTGATGTGAATCGTCGTGAGTGGCTCTGAGTTGTTGTCAGTTGTTGTGAGTGGATGTGAGTGAACGGGAGTGGATGGGAGTGGCGAGATGTGACAGCGAAATTTATTGCGTGCGTTTCGCGACGATCTGCTTAGCTATTTTCATGTTGTTGACAACTAAGGGAAGCAGATATTCACTGCCCAGTGCGCTCGAAGCAGCATAAGGCATCACGCCGGTGTCTTTGGGCAACCGAATCAGAGGATTCCGCTGGAGCGGAAACGGCAATCTTTTATTGCTGTTCGCCTTACTAGTTCACCGCTGGCACGGGCGCAGGCCCTCCGCGGGTGCAATGAGCCGCTACGAGACGTGTCAGATCCTTTGATCGAATTTCGCATTGTCACTGCTGGAAAGGTAGATGTCCCTTGTCACGCTTACCAGACTGCTCGAAATCATACACGCAGAGTTCCAATGCTTTCTGCTGAAACAAAGACTCTCCGCTTCTCGGCAGTAACTAGCCTAAGGTGGGATCTCAAGCATACTGTAGTGGATGCTTAGGTTTTTTCTTTGCCCGAGTGTTTGCATTGTAGAACTCTGTTTCGGCCACAATTTTTTTATTGGGTCGGACCCACGGGAGCAACCTGACCTACTTGGCTCTTGACTGCACAAGCTCGGCTCAAGCCCGGAAACGCACTAAGAACTAAGCGCACTTTTCGGTTACGCCAAAGGTTCTTGTTCCTGTCGTGTACCTGAACGAGATCTCCGTGGCAAATCAAGCATGCCGCTTTTAGTTTTTGTATGCATAGCATCAGATATGCTGATGCCTTGACTTCAAGGAAATAGCCAAGTGGTAGCGTTTAATGCTCTAATCTGCTCCAGAAACAATTGTTTCCTGCCGATGGTGATGAAACGTTGCGGAGATATTCGGCAGTAGATATAAGGTGGCCGCCATATTGACAGCACCCTTTTTTGATTCCATGGACGTACAGTTAGAACTTAGTTCTTATATACTCGAGAAAGGGATCTAAAATGTAATGCCTCTGTATTGTAACCTTTTCGCTCGAGAAAAAACTAGAAGAAAAGCAGGACAATCGAATGAAAGCTAATAAGAAACAAGCTAAGGACGACAGTTTTCGTTTGGCCTGAAAGTGTCGTGCATGCGAGTGCTGCTGTTCAAACTACCAATACTGAGAAAGCAGCGAAAAAAAGTGTCCTACGGACATCATAGCCAAAAATGTGACGAGAAGAGAACAGGAGACTGAGAGAGGGGGCAGGAGCATGAAAAGGAACTTTTCATGGACAGGTCGAAGGGTGCCGGCATGTTGGACACTAGACTGTGCTCTTAGAACAGGAAAGAGTTGAGGATTAACCACCCCGCCGCTCTCCCCACAGCCCTATAAACCGTTTCTTTTTAGGGCCATGAAAAGCATCCTGTCAGCATCATGTACGCGAAACGCGCCACCGGCAATTTGGGCTGCTGTGGGCCGCCCTGGTAGGTCAACAACTTCATACTAGCTTCCGCTGCATGTGTGCAAGGCGTGGTTCTGATTTGTAGCGCACAATCATCGGCACTGGGCGAGTAAAATAGGCTTGTGAAATGCAATTTTGTTTTATCTTTGTGTTTTCAATAGTACAAATGGTATAATTTCTATCTGCACGCTCCAATTTCAGCAATTCTACGCGCATTGATATCTGGACAGCATGAGGAATCCTTCGAACCGGATACTACTATTTCTTTCATGAACTTCTAGATAAGGCTTCTTCCCAGTAACGCCCTACGGTTTCAGAAGGGCAAGTGCTACAAAATGGTTTACTTGTTGGCTGCATGCGAATTCTTCCACGAACGACGTTTCTTCGACCAACGACGCGTCGTACTGCGGGAGAATAATTAGGTGCAGTATTGGGACCCCTTATGCCGAAGCTGATGCGCACGTGGTTCCGCATGCAAAGGCCTCAAGCGAGAACAGCGCGCTGGTTTCTCAAGCCTCCTTCACAGAGGGACTTTCTGCACCGCAGACAACTTACTGCGTGGCAGCCATGTCCACAGATCGGTCACACATAGCTGCTCTGGCTAGACGAAGCCAGCAATGCTCTTAACTATGCCCCAAATTAAGCCCAAGAGACTGATGTAAAAGGAATGATAACGGCCTCTCCCCTTTGGATATTTTTTTCCGCAGTGCAAATCTATACTTGGGACCCACTGCAGCCATTTCCTTTTTCGTGAGGAACTCACTCAATCTTTTCAGAAACACTCTTCGTTTCCTATACGCCGCTAAATGTATTCATAGTCCTCACTTACGTGCAATGTGCTCACGCAGGCTCACGGACACCTCATTGTCTACGAAAACTTAACGTTGGCACAGTAAAGTTTTCATGGTTCTGTCAGAAACTGCTCGAAGGCTCGTTGCACACGAGGTTCTCCGTCGGCGACGGAGTAATTACGACTTGCAACAACGGGAGGTAACGAGAAAATGAACTGAAGTTTACATACTGCGGATTTAAAATAGGAGAAGCATATTAAACAGTTACAAATAAAGCGGATATGGCTAACAGGGAAATCTTCCCTCCACGGCACAGCCGAGAGTGCAGGGCATCTAAATCTAGCCCAGAACGACGAATTGTGCTCCCGGGCTCTGTTATCAACCCTCACGTTCAGTAAGTATCCAATAGCAGCAAGCCTCAACACGATTGGTTCCTTGCTGCGAGCAACCCCCTTCAACTTTAACAGTATCAATATCTCTTCCCCAAAACACAAAATACACAAAAAAGTCATCAAATTAGTTACATCATCCGATGCACAGAGCGATCTTCGAAAAAGCCATTGGCTCGCCGAATCGCGCGTCCCGCCCTAACTCTTTGATAGTGCACATGGAACCCTCTCTCAAAGTAAAAAAGCAAATCTAGACTGGCCTCAGAGTCCCTTCCGGCGCCTGACTAAAACACATTCAGTTATTATCCCTTGCGGTTAGCATGCTTAAGACAATAAAGTAATCCGGAAAGGTCACTGCCGTGCAATCTGTCATTCTGGGGGTTTGCATGATCCGGACAAAAGTCATATCGAGTAGGCTGTCGGGCTGAAAACCGGCTGTCGGGCTAGGAGGTTGAGTTAAGCGACCGTCGAGTCGACTGCAGAGGGTGAGTTGAATCGGCCCTACCTTTACAAGACCCTCGAAAAAACCGGTTTTCTGGGCTGTGGGGATAACGTAGGGGAGCGTAACCATAAACTATTTCGTCTACTACGAGCACACTTCGGTGCCCAATATGGCGGCGCCCGTGGACCTGATTATTAAAAAGGTATTCATAGTATATTCTAGTGAGTGAGCAGCTGCGAGTGTGAGTCAGTGGCTGCGAGTGCGCTTGGTCAAGAGTGCGAATGTGAGAGCGATTGGTCACGAGTGTGACCAAGCACGTCAAGATGGCCGCCGCACGCTACGAGAACGTGTGTCCTATGTCATGCATGCACTGCACTTTCCCTTGTGGAACGCTGTTACGTAAGGTGCAAGTCGTTGTCTAGTCTTCGGAGTCAATCAGTTTGTGCCTGTGCTTTCCAGCAAGACATCAAAGAAGGATAAATCTGTACGGGCTGCACAGAACAACCTAACGAGAGTGCAAGACTCTTTCTGGCAGTACTTTTAAAACACCCTTTACCAATTAAATTCATGCTGGTCACCTCACGTAGGACGCAGGTATCGGAAATTTCTGCTGAAAAGGAGTCGCGCAAGCTGGTCTTACGTTTAAAGTGTTGTTGCTCTCCTCCTCGCGGTACTTTAAAAGGTAAAGTGCTTGCACATATCGACCTCTGAAGTGTGGCAGATAGGCTTTATTTGTATACATCGCTGAAGGGTGCCCCAGGAGAACCAGGAAAACGCAGAGCCTGAAATGAAACGAAAGCATGGTGAATATATGTCCAAGTACTGCACACAAGGGACAATGATTGGACGATATAAAAAATTGCGCACTTCTCTCTTTTGCTTACTGCGAAAAGTGAGAACAATAGTTGTACCGCATCTCTACCCCCTTACAACATCCGCTGGAACCTACACAGAAGATGGTGGGAACTCAGCTCTGTACACAGTCCGCCACTTCGGTACGGAAGATACTCTGAAACGTGACCTGTAGATTCGATGAAGCCAGCGCCTCTGTGCATGCGGAGCACGTCTACGGCTCGGGGCTCAGACCACGGCCGGTCTCGAGGCGGCGCGCGCTTTTCTATTTACGGCCTTCGCAATGGGGTCCGTTTCCGCCTCCCGCCGCACCTTGGTGGGGTCGCCACTGCCCCACCGCTCCGCCGCTGCGACCGCCGTTCACGCGGAAGGAGACCGTGCGCTCACTACCAGTTCGGCCCGCGTCAGTGGTAACCGTCAAGCCTTTATATATTTTACCTCTTACGCTCTACGCAAAGACCGCTAGTCAGCCCGTTTGCCATGGGAGAAATCTGAAACAACGGATTAACGTTTGCGTGCTCTCTCCTTTAGCCCGAGTGTGTATGGTCGAATGTATGCTTCGAGCTCAGACGTCAATACGTTATACCCTCATATTTGGCTAAAACGCACGTCTATCAGCCTCTGTAGTTCGCCTTCCGGCAGGTCTGAATGAGTGTGTTGAATGATATGCGACGTGTAACAGTTGGATGGCAAGCTTCAGAGAGTAAATTATTCTGCAGCGCAAATATAGCCCCTGAAATTTCAAGCGCAGCTGCTTTATTTTTGCACAACAGCGACATTAAGAATTCGTGGTGCTCCCCAGGAAAACGCATCATGTCATTCGCGAAAGCAACGGGTACAGACGAAACCCAACCCTGGACGCAGGAGCAGAGCATGTTGCACGCACATGACGTCCAAGATCACCGCTGGGAAAGGCATTTTGAAGTTTGGCGGCGTCCCACGACCGCCCGTCCCACCCGCAGATAACGCAAAATTAAGTCAGTTGTTGACAGTAACTGTAAGCACGAACTTCCAGCAAAGCAAAAGCAAAATTAGTTCGGAACTGCAATCTGTCTCAATAAAATCGGCCTTCACCAGCGAACAGAATTATCTGAGAGGCGATGACTTCCAGCTTTGCACTATTCTCCTGCATTTTTGCAGCCTCGTGATCGCTTTCGAAAAACCTCCCGAGAGCATGAACTTTCCTCACGTCATTCAGGAAACGAAGTAGCACCCCACAAAGAAGTTTTCCGCAACCTAAAGGAGCTCCACTAATAAACCTCACCGCAATGCGCGTTATACCAGCTGGCTTAGCTTAAAATGTAAGGAACTAATAATTAAGATTTGCAATGCTTACATGTTAATAAAAGTCCCTGAATTTAAGGGAATAGAGGGCATTGGACATTAAACTGCATATTCTGAGATCTTTTACAAAGATATTTGAACCAAATATTTTAGGCAGCTTCAGGACACGCCGCAGGTTGAATATACGTGGACAACATGCTCTTTGTGGTAGCTGAAGTCACTCACTGGACGTACATAATTTCTGAAATTGCAATACTCAGTACGCGTCAATATCTGTGGCAGCATGCGCAGCTTGTACTGGTTGCTTCTGTTACTGTCTAGTAACGTTAGTCAGGCCAGAATGACAAGAAAGCTTGCGCCCAACTCGAAAACTGTTTATTGGGCGAACTCGTGTCTCAAACAGAGCGGCGCAGCGATAAAACAAGTGCTCAGAGGTCAGAAGGACGGTTGCTCTCGGCCTCGCAAAATTTAAAGGTGACAAGGAACTTGAAACATAAGACGCCTAATGTGCTTGCGATAATTTTGAGCATGAAGGTAGACTTGCGCGCGGCTACAGTCATTCCAGAGAAATATGGTGGCCTCTCGTTTGACAAACAAAAGCGGAAATTCCGAGTGCCATTGGCTTCGAGCAGAGAACAATGCTTCTTGACACTTGCACACACATTAGTAGTTAGTTTCCTTTTGAGCTATCCATACCGGCCTCTCGTTTAAGAAAACTGTGACGTATACGAGGGTGAAAATAGTAAAGCATACGACAGCGTTGAGCACTCGACTCTTTTACTAAGATTACAGGAACTGAACTTTCCATGCTATTATGTAGCCTGGATTTCTGCTTTCTTGAAAAATAGAGAATTTTACTGCTGCCAAAATGGTGTTTCCTCAAGGAGATTTCCACAGACAAGAGGTGTACCGCAAGGATCAGTTCTCTCACCTGTTCTTTTTAACATTTTTCTAAGCTCAATTCTATGCATTCAAAATGTGAACACTTATGTGTACGCCGACGATATTGCATTTTTTTTGCAACAGCAGGTGACATTCACACTCTTTATCGAACCCTGCAAAATTACCTCAATGTTCTTGACAACTGGTTAGGAAGAATTCATCTGTCCCTTAATGTGAAGAAATGCGCATTGTTAGTATTTCCAGTTTCTGTTCCTGTAAATATCTGCCTGTTCTATAGAAATATCATAATACTTCAAGTTCAGACGGTGAAGTATCTCGGAGTAATATACGACTCTACTCTTTCCTGGCGGCCACACATTGAGCAACTTTCTGCACAAGGAGTTCGGGCCATTGGTATCCTGCGTAGGCTTTGTAGTGCAAGCTCAGGCATGAGAAGGCATACACTTCTAATGATTTATAAAATTACGTCCGCCCAATTTTGGAGTTCGGGTGTGTTTTATTCTCAGGAGCTCCTGCCTATAAACTTCGCCCTCTTGTGCTGTTGGAGCGTGAGGCGTTGCGCCTTTGTCTTGGGCTTCCAAAATATGTCGCCAATGCTGTTCTGCACCTTTAGGCGCGAATGCCATCGTTATCAGCTAGGTTTCGCCTTTTAACAGTTCAAACATTTTTTTAAATTGTGCGACTCACCTCTTCACGCTTCCAGTATAATATTTCTTAGTCAACCTTCCGCCTTTTTTAGTGCTGCCTGGTCTCATTTTCATACCCCGCATATATGTTACGTGCAGCCCCTCCTTGATCCCATAAATATTCATTTCACAGATGTCCGCCAATTGTATAACAACTCATCATCTGTCCAGATTGAATTCGATGACATTTTCCCATCGAATGCAAAGCTGCAGCCCTTCCCGCTTCTTCAGTGTCTGTTGCAGGACCACCTAAGGTCCTTTCCCTCTCATGTTCTTATTGCTACCGATGCCTCGCAAGATCGCGAGAAGGCAGGTGTGGGAATTTTTTCGCCTTCACTGGATTGGTCTTTTTCTCTCCGTCTTCCTGACTTCACTCCCATTTTTCTGGCTGAATTATTAGCAGTAATCTTAGCCTTACGAAAATTAGAAACTACCGTTTCCCAGGTTGTGGTTATGACAGACTCTCTATCCATTTGCTCTTCCTTATCCTCACCCACTGAGTCTCGGGCATTACGCCTCTTTAAGTTCCTGATTCCGCTCCATCTAACTTCGGTAAGGTTGCTTTGGGTACCAGGTCACATGGGTTTTCACTTAAATGAGGTTGCAGATTCCTTAGCAAGAGCCTCTCTCTGCGGCCCAATTGTTGCTGTCCTGCCAACGTGTGCATATACAGCTGCGGTGAGGTTTCGCAGCTACACAATATTTCAGGAATTTGCTGCCTCGACTCTTACATCATCTCCCGAATATCAGCATCTTCTGCATCCTTGGAGTAGCAAAGACTGGCGCTCACGCAGACTAGAGGTCTCTTTCACGCGCTTGCTTTGCCGGGTTCCACTTCTAAATTTCTACCTTCACAGATCTGGCCTGGCGGCTTCCCCACTGTGCCCTTTTTGTGCCGAACCTGAGACAATAGATCATTTCCTGCTGTTCTGCCGCCGCTTCTCTCATTTGAGGAAGCGTCTTTTGCAAATTCCATTTCATCAACTGGGCTTGCCTGTGTATTCCGCGGTTGTTCTTTCCATTGGCGCTTCTTTGCTTGGACGAAGCGACAGGAGTGTGCGCTCTGCTGTGCAAAATTTTCTTCAAGAAACGCAGCGACTCCCATTCTAATTCCTTTTTCCCGCTCTCAGTCAGTACGACGTTGGAACATTACAGGCATTGTATGCTATTATGCACATTAAGTCATTGTCCCGTCTTCGATCCCCAATTTAACAGGACCCCTGACCTTGTGTCTTCCAATTTATCAGCCCACATACTATTACCGCCCTTACAGAAATAATTACGGGAAAAAATTTTTTTGCCCTCCTGCGGTCATTCCCACGTGACTTCTGTGTAAATGATGCTGTAACACTACGAAAATTTCAGCTTGAGTAGCGGAACCACCTTTATGTGCTTCATTAGTAATGCTTAAGCCCGGTTATTGTATTCTTTTAAGCTTTCACGCAATTTTTTTCCACACTTAAGGGAACGACTGTGTGCTGCACATACTCATCTGCCTGCTTTGAAGTCATTTTCAGCCTGTATGCAAAAGGAATGAGAATGATGCTCGACAAACTGTCACCGCTACAGCTTTAGTTTTCCTTACCTCAATGATGCTGGAGGCGTCACGTTGTACCTTTCCCGACAGACGTTTACGCTGTCTTGCTGACACCGCTGTGACTAGATAGTGCGCCAGTGCACACGGATGTCTCGTCGAGAAGCCCGACACATCCCTGGAGTTTGCTGCTCGGCCGCGCGAACACCTATCATGTCATCGACTCATCACGCGCGCAAAGCCCACCCGTTCAGCGACGTTCACTGCTGGCAATCGCACCTCAGAGCTCGACAGTTCGGCACTGCCTTTCACCGCAATGCATCCTTGCACAGCCACATCATACGCCTCGTCAGATGATTGCACAGAAGAGCTGTCTAGTCAGAGATAACTCGAAAGCGTCGTGGTGCTATCGAAAGTCGCTCACCTTTCACAGTTCTAGGACTTAACAAACGACGAATAAATGCAACGATCAGAAAAACTCGTTAAAACCGTCAAAACGCACCGCCGACGCCGCCATCACCACGCTGCATTAAGCGCACGGACCGATGATTTCTTGCTGCGAGCGAAGGGTTTGCAACGGGAGAGCAGTTAGCGCCCTTATGGTGGTGGTGGTGGTTGTTGCTATGCGCATTTAAGCTCTGGCTAATAACCATGGAGGAAGGAAAAAAGTTTTCCTTCCTCCATGCTAATAACGCTCTAATCCCTTGCTTATTTCACATGTGCCGTTATGCCGCCGTTTCATTGCATTGTGCAAAGAATTCACCAGTTAAGCTGAGAGAAGTATTTTACGGCGCACATTTAAGTGCGGAACAGTTTGTATTATTATATTTATATTGTTTACAAACTGAATAAAAAATAAAATCTGTAAAAATGAAATTTTGGTGCAAATATCGAATTTAGCGGTTTTTAGCGAGTTTTGAAAGTTCCTGTTGCGGATTTTTTATTTTTGAGTTGGCAACACTGGTCGCAGCATTCATTCGCGAGAGGGCGCCACGTAAAAATGTGATTTTTGTCTGTTATCTGCTTTGCTCTCGCTTTTGTGTCTAGAACTAATTTTGTTCTTATTCACCATGTGATTTTTTTTGTGTACGTGGAACCAGTATAATGACAGCATTCGATGCAGATGCACTGCCCGACGTGGTACTTCTGCACATCTTTAGGCTGTTGAAGTTCTCTGACCTATGCAAAGTTGGAAGGTGGGTAGTCAGATCAATCGTTTTCGACTCGCCCGCATGTCTCGTCGAGGGCTGCATTGCGAAAGCTCGCTTAGCACCGAAGGCGAGATTTCAACGAAGACACAGTGTGCCGGTTAAATTACATCCCTAACTGTGGCCCTCACGAGGGTAATGGTAACGTGAAGCATTTGCGTGCTTGTGTGTTCCTGTGTACAGCCTTTGTCATAATGCCTCAACAAGGCGTAGTTCCGATCTTATTAGCCTGCCCTTGTTCGCCTTCTGCGCACGATTTTTGTGGAAGCTGTGCAGCTGTTATGTTATCTTTTGGCGTCGTATTGTTGCAGAACCCAGCAATACATAAGTCCTCGTGAAAGCCAGCTCTGCCAGGTGCTCGTAAATGTCAACAGGAATGGTTTGCTTCTTGCTGCAAACATCACTTGTCAGCAGCAATCGCGTTCGCATCACCAATTAAAATAGACGTAATTCAGCAACGTTTGACCATTTTCTAACAGCACCTAAAGGCAGTGGGAACAGGAGGCTGGCTTGCATATGTGAAAATAAATTGTGGCCAATTTTCCAGAGGAAGTGGACGCAACCTTTGCGCCTCGATGCCGCACGAAAACACCGGGTGACATGATCCTGATTTCTGTTTTCGTTTATGATGCCGCTCAGCATTTGTCTTCTGCAGTACTAAATGGTTATTGTATGTAGTTCATTTTTAGTCAAAGAAATGATGTTTTCGACATTTTATCTGTGACGCCATTAGATACCCAGGATAGCCTTGGTGACACCTAGGTGCTGTCGCCAGGTTAATTTCCTAGAAAAAAATTTAGAGCCAATACAGAGTAGCTCCTCAGTGTCGGGAAGTTTGGGCGCATTGCATGTGCATGCAAGCCATATCTATTATGTGGCCATAAATGATGGCATGCATACATTCCTTGCCCACTAAGTGTTTTGCAAAATAAAGCAGCATTACATTTGGCATGGGAGGAACAGAGAGCTGGGTGATTTATTGTGGAACATCGTGGTAAAACACCACGGGCTGATGAATGTCAGATGTGCACTTGGAAAGAATTCATGCAACTGGAAGGCATGCTGAATGAAGGTTGTAATGCTCACGAATGGCTCATTAAAAGGCAGATATATATGCTGTTACCTTGGAAGCTGTTACATGCCAGCCTGCTTTAGTTTCTTTTTTTTTTTCATTTCTTAACTGATTGCATGAATTAATGAGGTCCAGCAATTAACAGCAGTGGCCTGCCCCCTTATTTACAGCAGCTACTTTTGAGCATGGCCCACTGTCTTTCTGTTAAACCTCTTACAGCTCACTTACCACAGTGGTGGGCTAGTGGTTTGAGCATACGCTTTGCATGCGGGAGGTGCGGGGTTTGATCCCCAGTGCCGCTGGGCACACACTGAGTGCAGGCTTTCCCCTTGCCTGATGCATGGCTTACCTGGGGTGAGATGTTTGCGAAATGTGTCTTTGACCCCTTCTTCAGCAGAGTGAAAAGTCCGTTGTGCCATGGCACTCTTCGGCCACAGCTGCTCTTTTGCTGTAAAAAATTCATAATCGCACTGTAGCACGCTTTTCTGCCTTTTTTTTTTTGCTGCTCTTTAAACTGCACTCATTTTTCGTGTTCACTGAAGTTCAGAGAAGAGCACTTTCTCTGGAGTGGTAGCTTGATTATGGTCTGACTGTGAGTGACTCTTTGAGCACCTTAAAGCTTGTAAGCAATGAAGTCGTAACTGAGTTCCCCTTACATAAAGTAATTATTAGTACAGTTGATCCTAGTTCTTACTGAGCTAGTAGTGCAGTTTGAACGGGTGTGAAAAAATGTGTTGTGCCTCATAAAAGGACATCCTGAATATTGGTATGTGCTTACAGTGACTGCTGTTCTATATAGCAAGGTGCCATTCCTTCTGTTATTGTGTGGGCCTGTGCAAGAACACATGGGTATGCTACAGCCAAGCTCTACCATACCCTTGTATTCGTTCTACCATTATTGTCATTATCCCATGAAAATACCTGCATATAGTGCTACTGTTGGCAATGCAGTTAAACCTCTTTATGATCAAGCAGTGTAAATAATGGGTATTATGTATGAAGTAATGATAATTCCTCTGGAATCTCTTTGTAGAAACTGCGTTTAGTGCTGTGTTTTAGCAAGGTTTTTTCTAGTAATGTATGGGGGGCGTGCACTTGGGATTGGCTGTGTCATGGCATTATGGTGCGGCGCCACTGGCCACCAAGTTTGTGGTGCATGTGGCAGACGAATTCTTGCTCACTAAGCCTACTTACTTTCTTTGCAAGTTGCATTCAAATTGCTACTGGGAACTGGCTTGGGAGATCTGGTTGGTATATGCTGCGTGTGATAGACCCATGAAGTTGTGCCATATATGAACGCCACTCAGGATAGTCAGCTGTGCTGAATGTGGCGTCTTGAGCCAGTCGAGAAACGGGTGAAATGACAAAAATTAGCTGTGGGTTTGGTTCCTCTCGATTTTACAACTGATGCTCAAGTAACATTTTGAATGCTCTGAGCACCTTTATGACTGGGCTTACTAGATTGTCAAAAATAGTTTGATGGACAATCTACGGTCAGAGGCAACTAAAAAATATATTGGCGTATTCTGGTAGGTCTTGCTATATGGTCATAGGAACCAGTGAGGCACTGGCAGTTTCGTCACTTTATCCCTTTCTGGCACTGTTTATGTAGACACAACCTGAGTACTATCTAATCTCCCTTACAAGATAAAATGCACTGAAGTCTGAAAAATCTTGTATAGAAATATACCAAGTCAGGCATGCGAAATGATTGGAGGAATCTTTTTGTTTAATGGATGTCTCCGTATTTCACGGTAGCCGTGGGATCGATCGCTCCAGTGTGTGTCAGTATTCGTTTGCTTGTTTTCCAAGCAGAAAGCTTTAAAGTACCTGAAATGTATTGATTTGTGTACATAACTACACATGACAGGAATGAGTTGAAATATATTTGAGACCTTGAAAGTAGTGCTGATGTCGTGAATATTTCTGATGTGGATATATGAGGACACGACAGAAATGGTATAATTAATCAACGGGAAAGGTTTGAATTTTTTGTGAAATCCTGGCATGCTCCTTGCCAAAACTGAAAATATGAAGAATTTCCCGCCACTTGATCATAATATGCACTTGAAAGGGTTGTATCTTAAAGGGATGCTGAAGACAACTTTGTACAGTTATTGTTCTTGGTAAAAAAGCAAAAGATGCATTTATCACTGAGAAAATTGGATTTAAAAAAACTTCTCACCAGTCGATTGCATTTATCACTGAGAAAATTGGATTTAAAAAAACTTCTCACCAGTCGATTCAAGCTTATGACATTCTTACCGTAATGGGCAGGTTTCCACTTCTGTGATGAAAAGTATAAAATTAATGCACTTTAAACCAGACGGGTACAATTTTTAAATTATTGTGCGGACTAATATTTTACTCCTTGCATTAAAGTTTAGGAGAATAATGTTTGTTCATGCTTTCGTATTGTGAACATATCGTGCACGAAAGTGTCTGTTGGCGCCGCTCAAAGCAACGCTAGCAACCTTGGACAACGCTCAAAGGTGCTCGAAATCTCGGTAGAGCGGTAGAGCTCTGTGCTGCTCTGTTGACCCATGGCCATCAGAACTAGCCGTGTAACAGTACTCGATAGCCTTTGAGTCGATAGACTATCGGTTCAAGGGCCTTCGAAAGGCCCACGGCAGGAATATTACTTCTCTAAGTCTCGATGGGTTGAAAGACGAAATTGTGGCAAGAGGTAAAACGAAGTTCAGGAAGTTGCCAGTCATGCACTAAAGATTTGTCGCTACGAAATATGCCTGTGTTCACTTTGGTTGTTTGGCAAACTACTTTTTGGACATGGACTTAGCGTGCGCAAGCAGGTATGCTAGCTTTGGCAGCGTTGACTGCTATGTACGAAGCAGAGTGTAGTTGGCATCATTTGTGTACTCACCATGTGCGATGTAACCACGGCAGCTCTGCAGAAGTACACATCTAGTGAATTTGAGGAACCAGTGTGTTTTTTTGTGTGTGGTGCAATCATTATCTGCCACTGTGTCGATGGCCCTGTTGAGCCAGTTCTGAGTGCAGTACTTTTTGCAATCACCAGGGTCTGCCGCCGTTGGTATGGGCTTTCACGGAGCCAAGCCCTGTGGACTTGCGTGGATGCCAGTGCGCCTGAGATCAGCTCAGTGCAGATGGACAGGCTGGCCTCGGTGCTTACAGACTCTGTCCGCTGGCTGTACGTGTCAAGCTTCTTGCACTGTGGCCTCTTTTTGTCTCCCGGAGCTCTGCGTGACCTTCGGGCCCACTGCCCATATTTGTCCACCCTTGTCATTAAGAGTGCTCTTTTGACGACTCTAGATGACTTTGCCCCAGTCACCGTGGGGGACTTTCCCCCAACTCTCAAGACCCTTTCTCTTCGCCATTCTTTCTTTCAAGTGGACCAGTTCTTCTCACTTCTGGCCATTCGTAACCTCAGTATTCTTGACTTGAGCTTTTGCTGGTGTGTTTCGGATCAGGACATCCCCTTCGTCACGCAGCTCCCAAATCTTCGTGAGCTTTACTTGGAGTACTGTGAGGACATCCGAGACACTGGCGTGGCTTTGGTTGTAAGCCGAGGCCATAACTTGAAGACCCTGGCCCTTGATGGTACTAAGATCACAGATGAGGCTATTCGCACCATCGCTGAAAATGCACCAGCACTTGAAAGGCTGTATGTTGGTAGCACTGCAGTTACTGATGTAGGTGTTCTACACCTGTGCAAAGGGAAGTGTTTCTCTTTGCAGGAGCTCTGTCTCTTCAGTACAAGGGTAACTGTGCAAACAATAAAAGTTCTGGTTGACATTTTCCCACAGCTGCAGTGGTTAAACTTGGAGCACACGCTCATTGATATTGGGGACAGTCCCCTGATTGTTAAGCAAGTGCCCCCAGGCTGCACAGTTCTGGTAGATGGGGTACGTTTTCATCTTGGGGTTGGCTGCAACCATTCCGTGGACCGGTTGCGGCTTCAGGATTGAAAATGGCAACCTTCAAGCGTGCCTCAGGTGTGCTGCATTGAATTCGCTCAAATAAGCTTTGCTGTCCTAGGCATGCAACAGGGCTTCAATGTTAATTCAGACATTTGCAACACTGTAGTTTAAACTCATCCTTTGTGTGCCCTGTGTGTAATGTTGGTACTATTTTACTCAGAACAGAACTAGTTTGTTGGTTGCAACTATCTTAGTGAGCCTTTAAGATAGTTTGTTGCTCTGCTTGAGCAGTTAGATATAGCAGCAGTATAATGGCTAAAAGAGCCCTGATAATTCGTTCAGATCAGGATTAACAAAAATATCGCTGATGATATCTGTGCCTCTGACCACCTGGTCAGTGAATATTGCTGCCGTACATCAAATGTAAAGAAACTTGCAGGACATTGAAAAGCATGTAGACTTAACATTGTGCTGAGAAGAATAAAGTACCACCATCATAGCACACATCCCATAGTGTCCTCAAATATGACGCTACTGTTCTCGTGGGCATGGAAGAATGGCAAGCTGTAATTTCTGAGCGATGATGTCTGAAAGCTGACGGCGGCCTCCTGGGCTTGACATCTTTCGCATGAAATCCAGCTCACTGAATGCAGCGTAGGCTAAAGAATTCTGCTGCATTATTACATGTACAGGAGTAGATTGAAGCATGAAATGCTTACAGGCAGATCGGTTTTAATCAAGGTGATTCTGATTTTTAAGCATCCATCTTAGTGTATAATGTCAGTGACTCTACTGTGTGACAGACATTATAGTTGTTCTTGTCTTTTAAACTGTCACTTTGTCAAGCTGCGGGTGCTGTTCATTCTTGTAATCTATAATGGTGAAAAAGTCAGACATGGTTGGCCACTTGCAAGAGTGGCAGATCGGGCTAGTTGGTAATTTTCCATAATGCGATACAGCGCGAATAAAGACGGGGACGAAGCGAGACAAGACACCACAGCGCTGTGGTGTCTTGTCTCGCTTCGTCCCCGTCTTTATTCGCGCTGTATCGCATCATGTTGGCCACTTGAAGGCTTATAAAGTCCTGTGCTGGAATGGGAACTGAAATCACCCAGAACAGGCAGCACATTATGTGCTACTATCATGAAAGCAATGTTCTGCCAATATGACTGCGACCTGCAGTGCATATGCATAGTATCGTTCTAGAAATACTAGAGGGAAATCTGGCTCTGAGGTCTGCTGGTGCCACCCGTATGGCCGTTCATCCATTACGGGAATAATGGGATCTACACAGATCTCTATTGAGTTGGCCTTGAACATCTTGGGTCATCTTATACTGGATATTTAAGGTCTGATTTATCACCTTAACTCATACATTTACTAGTAATGCATGTAAAGCACTCTCTCAAGTATGCCTGTGTGCTGTGCGATCTCAGCGAATGTTAAATAACTCCAGGTGATTAAAATTGATTCAGAGTCCTCCACTACAGTGTCCCTCATAGCTGTATGTTGTTTCAGGCTGTTAATCCCACAATTTGCAATGTAATTTTTAAAAATTTTCTTCTGCTTTAAAAATAATGAAAGTACTTATATTTACTAGCACATTAAAAATTGTCTAAAAGTATAGATTAGATAGAGGTAAAAAATGGGCTAAACTTTGAAATAAGTGTTCTGCTAGTAAAATGGATTGATTATCCTGTGCTGCGATAAGACAGCAAAATTGATAAGGAACAAACAAGACACGACAAGAACATTCCAAGTCAACTGTACTAACCGTTGCAGGCGCTGGTTGTTTTATGTTGATTCCAAGCAACAATTTTTTGCCTAAATAGGATATCCAGGCCTCAAGACAGCCATTAGTTTTGCAACATAAAGCACAAACCGTTAATTTTCTACAAGCATATAAAAAGTTGTGTACAAAGCCTCACAGTGGTTGGAAGTTGTAACACCGAACTACCAGGATTTGTTAAACAGATACCCTGATTGTGGAATCACTTTTTTTTCCGGAGATGTACATGATGTTAAAAGCCAAGAAAAAATTACTACTGATGGCAAAACCTCTGCATGAGAATGACTAAAGACATGCTACCAAGCTCACTTTTCTGAGAAGCATTGTTTGCTGTTGCTGTCTTCGCTAGTTGACACAGAAGAACCACCCTAGCTGGAATATGAAAGGTGCTGAAATCACATGAAACAAAGAAATGACTGCTAGGTGTAGCACTTTCTCAGAAAAAGCTGCGAGATTGCCTTATGTACAAATATGTTCATATAATAAACTGCACATCTCCAACCAAAATTTTAACTTTAGCCCACAGGGGTGACTGAGGGCAGTAGCTAGCGTGAAAAGTCACGCTGGTGCACTGCAGGAGGGAGGTGCTGAATGGCAACTTTTTTCCTTGGGTTGAAGAGCAAAGTCCCTGGGCATATACTGGGGGCAGGTTTCCTTTTGTGGGGTTGATATTGTTATTGTTGGTGTGGTTTGGATATGCCAGGATTCCAGAAGGAGCCTCTTGTGGTAATTTGTTTCAGTTCCCAGGATGCTGGTTTCTTCAAAGTTGATTCTATGGTCAGAGATTCTATGGCTACTGGATTCTTTCTTTGAAATTTTTGGTTCCGCCGCCCATGTAGACATGGAATTTGGTAGACAATGCCTTGGGCTCTTCCTCTGCAAAGCGCAAAGTGTTTGTGGGCTTGTGCACAACCTGTAGAGGGCAATCCAGTAGCCGACCATTCCCAGGACTCTGACCATAGAATCAACTTTGAAGAAACCTGCATCCTGAGAACCGAAACAAATTAGCACAAGAGGCTCCTTCTGGAATCCTGGCATATCAAAACCACAGGGAACAATATCAACCCCACAAAAGGAAACCTGCCCCCAGTATATGCCCAGGGACTTGCTCTTCAACACAAACAACGAAAAAAAGTCCCCATTCAACACCTCCCTGCAGTGCCCCAGCGTGACTAACAGCCTAAACCCCCCTCTGAGGCACCTTTCCCACCACCTTTTGGGACACACAGCTGTCAGCTGTCCTTCTTTTCACCCCCCCCTCCCCCTCCCCTCCATACTTAAAGGGACACTGAGGAGAACCCTATCAAATTTTTTGTGTTAGCAATATCTAATAGTTCCGCATTTCATGGCTTTGTTGACGCTTGTCCGGGAGCGAAAGATGCATTTATTTCAAAGAAATTTGGATTCGAAGTTGAAAAAGTTTTTCCCACCGCTCCGATTCAAACTCGAGAACTCTTATGACGACACAGAACGGAGTGATGTGAAACGTGACGTAAACGGACACTCTGTGATTTCTGGCGGCTAGCGGTGCGGTCTAGCAACTGCCGAAATGAAAGCTACCGCCGCCGCACGTTGAAGGCATCTATCGGGGGTCGCTACCGTCGCTTCGTTTACGTTTGCACCGGCGTCTTGCCAGCGTTACGATGGATCCCGTTCCCGAACCCGACGACGTAGTTCTAGCAAAAACTCTGGCCTGCATTTCAGCGACCTCAGCCCGACAGAGCGTGCGATGCTTTTGAGGGAGCACGGTTAGGTTAGGTGCCAGCGGGTGGTTTCCCCGTCCCCCAGAGAGCAGCAGCCGTTGCAAACTAAATATTATAACCGCAGTGCGGGGAGTCGCAAGGGGCCAGGACAAGGTCGGCGCCTTGCGCCCATCGGAGGCTGGCCGGGACTTTGGGGCCAACGGATTGTGATTCCTTGAACGGCGCGGTTGCACGGCGCAGCAGGCGGCGTAGAGGTCTCCCACGGTTGCAAGGGCCAAGTTATTTATTTATTTTTTACCACAAAAAACAAATGGGTGCTCGAGGGCGGTCGCGTTTAAAGTCGGCGGCTTGAAACCAAAGCTGGCGCACGACGCTTCAACGGCTTCCGCTAGATCCAACGGTCCACTGGATCTGGCTCTCTCGCCAACTTGCATGTACCTTCAGATATGTACAGCCACCCTGATTTTTAATAATATAGCGCGAGCGTCGACTGAACTGCTGGTGAGCGCCTTATAACGGCGATAAGCGTGCAACAAGGCGAGAGTTCGCGCACGAGCAGGAAGAAAGGGCGTCGTCTGCTACGCTGTTCCGATCATGAGGACACACTCCCTGCCACAATACCATTTCGCAAAAACACGCCAGGCAGTAGAGCACATGCGCATGAATAAAATGCGACAGTGAGACGTGATGCCGTCTCTTTTTTGCTAATACGTCGGCCGCGCTGGCGAAGCAGATTGAAGATAAGAGAAAATAAAAAGAAGGAAACGCAGCAACAGATGGAAACGATTGCCTGGATCACGATAAAAGACGCACCGACCAGCTGTTTAATCGGTATTTCAGTATCTAGAGGGTATAAAAATTGCACCGCAGCTTTCAAACGTGCCCTTCCGCGGAGAGTGCCTCCTTGCGAGTTATCTTTTTTCGGTTTTTGTGGCTCTGGACCAAGGCCCACTTATGCTGTCTTTTTTTGTCTTAATTCAGTAAAGTTTACTGACTCACTCCTGAACTACTTGGAGAGCAAAGACACGGAGCCACGAATGGTTGCGCTTTCCTTTTTGTTTTCTGCAAGAAGATTGCCGTTTCCTGCATGCGTCACCTGAGCTGGGAATCGTAGTCGTCAGATTAGGAGCGATGAGTGCATTGAGAAGCGTGGTGTGTATAGGAAAGTTTTTTTTTTTTTTGAGGAGAGGAGGGGGTAGTAAGGCATAGTTGCATGTATCCGCGGAAGTTATAACTTTTATTTGCATGGTGCATTTTAGAACTGAAACAAGGCCTTGACTCAAGGTTTTCACACATCAGACTTAGAAGTTAATAACGCTGAAATTCTCCTCCAGACTGAGCAACACCCGCGATGCGCCTGGGCAGGGAGTCGAAGAGTGCGGGCACAAGGTTCATGTCATCCTTGAGGGCATCCCATTCACTCTTCACGGCTTCCCATAAGTCGTCTGGCGATGCATCGTGCAGACCCATTTTTGACAAGTTGGACTTGAGGATACCCCACACATTTTCAATTATATTGAGGTCCGCTCCCTGGGGAGGCCAAGACAACGTCATGATGCCTAGTTGTTCCAGAAGTTCTTTCACGGCGCGTGCAGTATGAACCGGCGACAGGTCATGCTGTAGGTAGAAGCAACCATCCGTGAAAGGGCCGTCCAGAAGATGGGGAAGAAGCTCCTCATTAATAATCTCCAGGTATGCTTCTGCACAGAAACGGCCCGATATACGACGGAGTGGGCCAAGACCGTCCTTAGTTATTACTCCCCAAATGTTTACACTCGTCCTGCCACTAGACTTGACCTTCTGAACATAGTGTGGATCAAACCTGCAACAGAGGAAGAAAATTTTATAAACAACATAAATTGTGTGAATGGCGCTTAGACAAGATTAAACGACACCTAAAAAAATATTACGGCAACAATACACCCGCTCTTTACATGGAAGTATAATCCATCCACAATCTCAGCAAACATTTTTCAAATTTAACCAAGTATAAGTAATTCTATTAAGGAACAATTTTACCCGCCTGTGCTGCATCATCTATTTCTAGAACAGTGACAGCTGAAATTGATAATCACATGTCACCCCGCGAAGCAAATGCCATATACTTTCGCAGATGTAAGCCAAACATAGCCAAATAAAAAAAAATGAACAATGCTAAATCACCTACCTCATTAGGTCTGGCCGGTAAACTTTCTGTTGCTGGTTCCATTTCGTGCAAACCGTGGACTCGTCTGTGAAGACAACATTTGCCCAGTCCTCAACGGTCCATTCAATATGATCGCGTGCAAACTGTAGCCTTTTCTCCTTGTTAGTCGCCGAAAGCTTCGGCTTCTGGGCCGCAACTCGATTGCGAAGACCTGCTTCTCGAAGTCGGACACGCACCAAATTGTCACTCACGTCCACTCCAGCAACCTGCTTCAATTCGCCAGCAGTCATGAAGGGCGCTACACAAGCCGCAGCAACAGTGGCATGGTCCTCTTCTTCGGTTGTCTTACGCTTCAAATGTCGAGGCGCGTCACAAATGCGCCCTTCGTCGCGATAAGCCTGAACTATCCTACTTACGGTAGCCTGAGTGACTCCAACGCTCTTAGCGATTTCTTTCTGAGACTTGCCGCAAAGCGACATTGCGATGACGCGGTGGCGTTGTTCCATTGGCACGCGTGGAGGCATTTTCCGCCGAAGAGAGCGTTTGAAAGCTGAGATGCCTTTTTATACTCTCGAGACACTGCAAAGCTGATTAAACAGCTGGTCGGTGCGTCTTTTATCGTGATCCTGGCAATCGTTTCCATCTGTTGCTGCGTTTCCTTCTTTTTATTTTCTCTTATCTTCAATCTGCTTCGCCAGCGTGGCCGACGTATTAGCAAAAAAGAGACGGCATCACGTCTCACTGTCGCATTTTATTCATGCGCATGTGCTCTACTGCCTGGCGTGTTTTTGCGAAATGGTATTGTGGCAGGGAGTGTGTCCTCATGATCGGAACAGCGTAGCAGACGACGCCCTTTCTTCCTGCTCGTGCGCGAACTCTCGCCTTGTTGCACGCTTATCGCCGTTATAAGGCGCTCACCAGCAGTTCAGTCGACGCTCGCGCTATATTATTAAAAATCAGGGCGGCTGTACTGTGAATGGATTAAAATAGCCGAGCTCGAAAAGAACAGTTCCGCAGCTATTGAATATAACGCGCACCTCGCCGCGGAGCCAAATCAGTCTGGCCGGGCCGGCAGCGGCTGGCGCACTCGGCGCGAAATAAATACATGCTCCAATTTCCCCGCCAGTGCGGTCAGAGTGTGCCGAAGCCGCCGAACGCGTCGGCGGTCAAGCGCAGTTGGAGTATAGAGGGTCTCGCTTTGACCGACGTGACTTCTCCGTGCAGCGCGCGCGCGCGCCTCGCCACAGCATAAATGCACCTTAACAGAGCCTGCGCTTAACCGCTAACCAACATATTCAGCGGCGGCATCCATGGGAGCCACTGAAACCCCCCGCCCACTCACTGAAAGAAAGAAAAGTCCGGTGCCGAGGTTCGGAATCGAATCAGGGCCTTCGGCCTTTGAGGCGGAAATGCTGCCGCTCCGCCACGACGGCTCAAGTTACAGCCGTCAATAAAGGCGCATCTGGTGAATGCACTCTTCTGATGCAGAAATCTCCGTGCTTTCGCTAGGTATATCCTGGCCTAACAGAGCTAGGCCATCAGCAATTTTCCTGAACTGCCTTGTACCTTGTCTCCCGTCCCTAATAAACGATTTCCGTGAAGTAGTTTGAAGTTGACTGGCACAGCCGGGAATGTTTCGCCGGGCAAGCGTGCGAATACACAAGTGCTGCCTTGTACGATCACCGACCATCGTGCCATCATAGCTTTACATCGATCATGGCGATCATCTGACAAGCCTTAACAGGCTCCTTCAAAGGTTAACTAGCACTTCAAGCGGCACTTGGAGTTCCTCTGCTGTTCGGCGCTTGTAAATCGAAGCGCGTCAAAAACAAAACCACGGGGCACGCAAAGCTCATAATAATAGTAATAATAATAATAATAATTGGTTTTTGGTGGAAAGGAAATGGCGCAGTATCTGTCTCATATATCGTTGGACACCTGAACCGGGCCGTAAGGGAGGGGATAAAGGACGGAGTGAAAGAAGAGAGAAATAGGTGCCGTAGTGGAGGGCTCCGGAATAATTTCGACCACCTGGGGATCTTTAACGTGCACTGACATCGCACAGCACATGGGCATCTTAGTGTTTTTCCTCCATAAAAACGCAGCCGCCGCGGTCGGGATCGAACCCAGGAACTCCAGATCAGTAGTCGAGCACCCTAACCACTGAGCCACCGCGGCGGGTGGCTCATAGATGCGAAGCGCCATAATAAATCGAAACTCTCCTGGCCGCCTGTGGCGCCGCCAAGCATCCGTTTTCTTTGCTTCCAACATTCAGGTTGTCTTTTGCCTGCCTTCGTTGTGTGATAAAAGTGCACTATTGGTTTTAAAACAAAACTTACTTTAATATTGATATGCGCAACCTACCTTTGTCAGCCTCAGAGATTCGCGAAACCAAGTAGGATGGAAAATTGCTCCAAGGTGGCGTCTCTTGTCCTATGGTGTCACCACGCTTGTACTTGCGAGATTGGCCTGTGGTGGCGATACCTGTATTTTGGTTCTTGCTATTTTCTACCTTACAAGAGTTTTGTTTTCAGTAAGAGCGGCGTTTTTGTGATCAGGAGATGGTATTCTATCTATACAAGCCAACTTCAATTTCTCCTCAGTGTCCCTTTAAAACACCCTAGCTACTGCCCTCAGTCACCCCTGTGACTCAGCTTGGAAACGTTGGGTTAAAGTTAAAATTTTGGTTGGAGATGTGCAGTTTATTATAAGTCTTCAAACCCAACCAGACATGCAAATCTGTCAAAATGTTTAGTTTTCAAATATGTTCATGGCATGTGAACAAGTTAAGGTTCATGTAGTTTCCATCACTCCCTGGGTGGCTGAATGATTGCAGGGCCAGGTTGCCCTCCAGCGCTGCAGTATGAATATTTATTTATGCCCCAGTTCCCCTCTCCCTTCATCTCCCATAAATTTTTTTGTGGAAACAAACGTGCCTCATTGGACATGCAGTATGTCATCTATAGATGGTGTTTCAACAAGAACTGACACTGCTGCCTCAAAGCACTTCCTACTATTCGGCTTGAAAGGCTTTGGGTGGGCATGTAAACAACACACTATGTTCACAGCATGTGAACTAGTGAAGTGAGAAAATGTGAGCTTTAAAATATGTGGGTAACAGTATCCTGAAGCCATGTTTCAAGTTCCATTGCATTTTTATACCTTGTGTTCAAGATCTACTTTGTATGTCTTAGTTGAAAAAATTAGTGTAAACCACATTACTTTCCTATGTTGCTTGGAATAGCACCAAATATCTCTTATTGGAAATGCAATTCGATTTTAGTACAATTGCATTTGAGTAATGTAGAACAGAACACAACTGCTGAATGTGAACTAGGATGCTGTTTAGCATCTGAGGGTATCGGGAGAGGAATGCCAGTGTTTGTCACATCGAAATGTCTACTTAAGACACCTGTCCTGTAGTAAAGGTCGGTATAAGCTTTTATTTGTTTTCAGGAGCTTGTTTAGGCCACAGCCATTGATAAACAGTGAATATTGAGTGTTTTTCTCGGAGGTATTGTATGTCGCTACAGACATTTGTGTTTGACTTACTTTTATTTATTGCTATCTGTACTGACATAATTTCAGTTATTGTCAAGTACAGACGTCAGTTGAATATTTGTGCTCAAATCGAGTCAGCAGAACATGGAGAGGGACTAAAAATATTGCCTTTTGTTTTTGTTATGAGACATTTTGTCACGGGGAGGTTTTTTTTTTTTTTTTTGCCCAGAGCATGGTCTAATTTACCTGAATGAACTACATTTTTGACTCATGAAGAGTTTTATGTCTGAGCCTCTGGTGTGAAGCAGTTAGCCAAGAGTGGATTTACTGAGCAGACTGTGAAATCATTGTCCATATAAGTACTATTTCATTGCTGTGAGGATATTTAAGTGTTGTGTGTACACAGTTTGATATTGCATCTGTTATTTCTAACTGGTCATCTTCACTAGGTAGCTGGCAGGCCAGCACTGAAAGGTGCATATTGTGTGGTCTATAAGAGCCACTAGTGACATTATAACAATAGAAATTCATGTCAGTTTCTGTGGAGTAGCTTGAAAACCTGTCATTCGTGTGAAAGCTGCCATGGTGGTTGGTGGTTAGAGTTACTGATGTTTGCATTGTAAGTCATTTTGTGGTGTGTTTTTTGCAGTGTGTCAAGAGAGTGCTAGTGTTTTAATGTTTAAGGGCAAATCATGATCAGCTTTTATTAGATTTCGTCTATTTATACTACTCATCAGCCTTATTAGGGTTGGACATTCATCTGCGGGGAAGACAGGCACACAAGGAAAACATGTAAAAAGTGGCTGTACACAGCAGCACCTTTTTGTCGTTTTGTGTGCAGCTATTGGCTAAAGCAGCAGCTGCCTTTGTACTCGTGTCTTTTTGTGTGGGGAACAGACTGTGTGCGTTATTGTAACCTTCTGACTTTTTACATTTGCAGCAGTTGTGTGTTTGTCCATTTGAGAAGCCATGTCTATTTATTAATCATTCACTATTTCCCTAAACGCGATGTGAAATGGCCGCAGAGAATCAGTGGGATGATGCACAGTGATAGGCTGTCACATGCACAAGCAGCAAGTAATCTGCTAGCAGACTGGACAATAGAGCAGAGGTAATGTGTAAGTGAATGGAAAAGTGAATGTGATTGCCTCTATATTTCTGCTGTGGCCTAAGTTTTTCAGCTGCTTTGTAGCTAGCAGGTTGCATTCATTATGTTTGGGTTGTACGCTCAGTGCCGCATGTTGAAAAAAAAAATAATAATGCTCTCATAACTCACCTTTAGAACTAAGCTCTGAGCAAAACCAGGGCTTTGTGTGCTGTCAAAACAGCTACTGAGACAACAGAAAGCCTACTTGGTCTTCCAGTGCTCAGCCAAGGACCCCTCTTGTCAAGAGTGCACAAAGTTTCGAAGGTGCTGTGCTTTTTGGCTGTGTTCATACATTTTTAAGGTGTCTGCCACTAAAATCAAAGAGGCAGCGTTTTACCAAAGTCTAGGGCAGGTGACCTGCCTTAATGTAGTAGCTAGCCTCAGCCAGGGTGCAGAGCACACCTCAACCTATAATTTTTTTGAAACATTTAACCATATGCAGTTTTTCAAGAAAAGAGTTTGCATGCGTGAGAGAAGCAGTGGCACTTGCCTTGTGCACTATATATGATATGCAGTTTATCTTTAGCACTTGTTGCTTGGCGGAGCTTGGACTTCGAAGCATGTAGTGTCGACATCTCTTGTATGGTTCTTTGGTTCTGTGTTGTACAGGGTACACTTAGATTATGTAGCTTATTGTTGATCGTGTTATTTGTGCATTTTCCCATGTGTTGTATATACTGCAGAATGAAAGTATAGCGCCGAGACTTTTGAACCCAAGTGTGGAGGCCCAAGTGTTGTTAGCGCTAGACATCGCAGTGTGCGTAAATTATAAGCATCCCAAGGCTTTATGAACATGTCCTCTGTGATGTTTCTAACCAGTGTTGGCAAAACCTCAATCAAATCCTCTTTGTGTAGATTCATGGTTGCGAGTCACTGTTCGCATTGTGCCCACAAGCATTGCAAGAGAGGTGCCGTAAAAAAGGCTAATATTAGATTCAATGCTCTTGAAGTCTTAATAATGCCAACCTGCTGCTGTATTTTATGACAGTGATTGCTGCAGAGAAAGTTAGACTGAAAACTTCATGGCTAGTATGTCCGATTCATCTGTGTAATACTTCCTGTTGTTTTACAATGTGGTAATCTGCAAGCCTGCCTTTTGCAGAGCTCTGTAGCGCTGGTTTTGATCAGCCTTTGCACATTGCATTTTCCTGTATGAGCAAACTGTATTCTGGGCCATTCATGTGACGATCTCAGACAGCAGTGAAAATGTACCACAGTTTTTGTCATGCAAGCTGCTGCTAGGGCTAAATGCATTGAACATGCATGCAAGCAGTGCTTGAGAAAAAAAAGATATCAAATCAGCCAACTCGTGGGTGCTGTTTTTTATTTTTATTCTTTGCTAAAAGTGGAGAAACGCGAGCCAACGTTTTCAATGCCGCCCGATGAGGTTATTTCTGGAGTAATTTGTTGGCAACCATTCATCTTGTTTTATATCCTGATCAGGAAAGAAAGCCAGTTAACCTACAACCATTTCTGAACTGTTCTGCACTTGCTCAGAATACTTCCTGCAATGTCTCTGACCAAGGCTAAGTTCACACTAAGGTTGTGACTACCACAACTTGCATATAAAGTGATGTCAGTGGGCATTTCAGTCAGTAGGAATATGTAAATCTTTCTTATTTACAGCAGTTGCATTAGGTATGCCTGTTGAGTCTGTAGTCAAAACTTGGTGTAGGAAGCTACAACAAAGTTGGACTTTACACAAATTGTACATGTTGAAGTAAACAGGTGATTACAAGTAATGCTGAAAAGCAACAAATACAGAAATTTACATAATGAGGTAGCCTTGTAATAAGAAGTAGTGTACATTCAGGCTGCATTTTTTAAGTCTTGCGAAAAGAAAAATGTTTTTCTTTTAGCTCTCTAAACACCTAAGGGATATCTCATTATAAGGCTCGTGCTTGAAAAATTTCTAAAGTGGGATTTTTCCCTGCGTAGCATCCAGGATCTGTGATATATTGATGGCAAGGAAAAGAGGATAACACGCAAGAGTTTTTGTTAGAATATCTTGCCCAAGTGTTGTAGCACTGGTCACTGTTATTTACAGTATGTGTAGTTCGTAACTACAAAAAAAATTGGACAAAGCTTCTGTGAAGTTGGCTCTGCACATTAGCATGAACTCAGTGATTGGTCTAGTGGTTTGTATGCTTGGTCTATGCAGTGCAAACCATTCGAAAGCCAATTATGCAATTGTGTGCCTTTCAACAACCTGCCGAAGGCATAAGGAGTGTCAGTTATGAAACGACATAGCTAGAAGTGCCATGGCAAAGGAGAACGATGGTAGAAATGCATTTGCAGCCGCGTAACTTGGAAACTAATTTTAAGTTTACTGTTTATTTATATTATACGCTCAAGGATGAAAGTTTGTAAACGCCAGCATCATTTCAAATCTACTTTAACTGGTTTGCACCATAATTTCAATTTTTTTTTATTTTTCTTGCACAGTGATTGCATGGATCTGCTGAGCTTATTTTGCCTTCTTTATTTTGCAGTATGTGTGCCTAGTTTGTAACGTACATATTAACCTATAAGCCTGTTACTCAAGCATACATATCGTGTTAGTATTAACATTTCAGCGCAGTACTTTGAATGGTGGTAGACTGTTCTGGAAGCCTCTGCTTCTGCAGGCAGTGTGGAATCTCTGCCAAGGCAGCATTTTTCACGTAGTGCGACTGTAATGCTGCAGTACATTGCATCTTGTATGCTGGCAGCTCTTCATGTAACAGGATAGATTTGGTGTTCCATTACCAGGATGAAGTATGGAAGGGCAGAAATAAGATACACAAGTAAACGATGCGAGTAGTGCTGACTGAATGTCCTTTTATTTATTTATGTTGTCTCTATGAGTGCTATTTTGGAGTTTTGGCCTGTCAGTGACCTGCTGCCATCGCCATGTTGGGTTGCAGTGGTTTGGTGCCAGTGGGCAGCTGCATACAGCAGTTGAACCAAGTAACGCCACTTTTACTGTATATTCAGTTCCTAAGCAATCTTCTGTGGTATTGTGAACTTTTTTTCTCAACAGAAACACAACTTTCCTTTTAGCTCTGTGTAATCTCCTATATGCTTCAGGTCGCAATAACTGGCAAGTGTCTGTTGCAGAAGCATGCACAGCATTGTCCAGGCAGTTTCTTATTTTTTGGCAATTGTTTGCATTTTTGTGCTGGCTGACATTGCTGCTGTGCCATCGGTTTAGTACGTAGTGCTCTTGCTTCTTCACTGTACAACTTAGCTGTGATACGTGTATATATGACACCTACAATAAATGTGTATGCAACTGTAGCCCTTGCTGAATGCTTTCATTGACTTCAGGCAACTTGGTACACAGCTAAGCATTTGGAAGTTGACGAAGAGTTCCAAAGGTAAGTAGATATTTGGATATCTCAATGTTTTTACGGCTTCCCCAAGAACATTTGACCATTTGTAAGGTAAGGATATTTACTGAGCAAGCATGCTGAAACGCTTTGCAATAAGAAAAGATTTGTGTAATTTTAAGGCACTGCAGACTTGTTTATTTTACTAGCATGTTCCAATGCAAAATGAAAATGGGTATTCCCCACCAGTGCATATTGCAAAGAGGCTGACTGACAGTTATCACATCTGAATGATGTTAATCTGGGATGCTGCTATCAAAAAATATGCACACGGGGGAATGTTTGGTTGTCAGTTTGCTGCTCTGCTGTGTGCTACGAAGAGAATGGATTCTGAGTGTGGTTGGAGGGCTGGCTTCAAGCTTCACCTCTCTAATCAACATATGCCTCTAGAATTGCTGATTTTCAGAAATGTGAATCAAGTAGAACTATCAGCCATGGACTTCTACAAAGCTAGATGGGGAGAAAAATTTTGGTGCATTCTTGCACAAAAATTTCGCTGTCCTTTATGATGCTTCGGCCATGTGTAGGAGAAACTGAATCCTGGTGATATGGTTAAATGCATCCACATTTAGACTAAACTTGTACTTGCATTGAGGTCATCTATGAGCAGAATGGGTCAAGCTGAAATGTGGCAAGAACAATGCACCATTTACTTTGTGCCATTTGTCTATGGCTTCAATTTCTCTCATTTGCCTCCATAGGCAAGTTCACTTTATTGAGGATCTTCCTTGTCACCTCCAGTGAGGGTTGTCTGTGGAAAGTTGTGCACATTGTAGCAGCCAATTTTTACAGTGACAGTTGTTAAGGCCACATTTCTGATTTACGCCGCACCGCTGCAACACTACATGCAGCGTAGCTGCCGCAGTGGCTAAGTGGTTATGGCGCTCAGCTGCTGACCCAAAAGACGGGATCAATCCCCACTGCGGCGGTTGAATTTCGATGGAGGCAAAATTTTAGAGGCCCGTGTACTGTGCGATGGCAGTGCATGTTAAAGAACCCCAGGTGGTCGAAATTTCCAGAGGTCTTCACTCCAGCGTCCCTCATAGCCTGCGTCGCTTTGGGACATTAAACCCCCATAAATCAAACTAGGTGCAACGTGTCACGCTGATTGGTCAAAGTGAAGTGACATCGCACAAGGCATGACAATATGCCATGCTGGTTGGCCCAAAAAAGATAACACTAGCGACATCACGAGTTCCTCCACTCCCTCGCTGCATCTCCTGCACCAGAAAACCTGCCCTGTATGGATGATTGAATAAGCGACCATGAATGACACATGCCTGTCCACATTACCACTCCCCACCTTCACATCCTACGAGTGGTTGCTGCACACGACTACTACAACACACTCTGCAAAAGGCGTACCTGCCCAGAGTTGCTGAGTATGGGAAGCAGTATTTTGCACCACCCGAGCTGTTGCTGAAATTCGCATTACCACAAGGGTACACATTTGGTCATTTTTTTTGGACAGTTTGCTCTCTAGTTTTGATTTTCACGATGGTATTGGTTGTAAAATATGCAATAAAAAAGGAAAACCTAGTTAGAAGGAAAGAAAAAATGCTACATTGTTGAGAAAGTGCTCAAACTACCGTATTCGTTCCAATCTAGGCCAATTGTTGTTTTTTTTAAATACTAGATATCGAACTCTTAGGTCTGTTTAGGTTAGAAAATTTTGTCGTTGTATCATGATGAACTTATTGCTTTCACCGCAACAAGGAGGCCCTTGAAGGGCCCCAAGAAAGGTCGGCCATTCTGAAGTGGAATCAGCACTGGCAGAGTTCGTGTAATCGCGGAGGTCAGCGGCACTTCCAGTGACCACAGAAGTGCTACAGGCCAAAGGGAGAGATCTGGCAAGAGAGCAAGGCATTCCACAGGACCAGTGAAACGCGTGAGCCAACTCCAACAGGCTCCACCAAGAGTGTGTCGCTAGGAGTTGTAGCCAGCTGGACAGCTGCAGCCTATGATGACATCCCAGAAAACTTGGTTGTGCACTCGTTCCAAAAGTGCAGCATTTCCAATGCACTTGATGGCACAGAACGTTGTGCACTGTACGAAGAGGACAGTGATGAGGAGGTCAGAATGCCGTTTGCATGCTGTCGTTCTCGATTGTTTTTTCGGCTTGCTTACATTCGAGGAAAGTTTTTTTTATCTGGCCTTCAACTTTCAGGCGGCTTAAAATCGAGGCCTAGATTCGAGTAAAGATAATATTAGCTCATTGCTACCAATACCAATCACTATTTCAAACAGAACCTTGACTTCTTTCACTTTTACCCTTTTGAACTGAATCTGGAATGCACTGTCTAAAAAACTACCCCTGGAGATCCAACAATCTCGAAATCTGGACCAATATATCTTTCTTAGGCATTTGCATGTGCTATGCCATGCACACACTCGAAAGAAAACGATGGCAAAAAGCACTTGCATATAACATGACTATTATTCTCACAAGGAACAGTTACAATACTCTGTTTCCTAGTGGCCTTTGGATGAGTGATCCTGGTAGAAACGGAGGCCACAATAGCCACAAGAGTGGTTGCCTGGTGCATCCTGCAGCAGAAAGTTGAGATTATTATGGACGCTCGCAAGACAAACGTCAATATTCAAAGGGCCTCCTTACAAATTGCGAGGTGTTCACACAAGCACAAATGTGCTTTAGGAATTTATTCGCAATACCTCCAAAGGCCCTCATTACAAGGGCACTATATGGGGGGCCTGAGCATTGACGACACAAATTATTTTTAAAAAACATCACACTACAAATATTTGCAAAAAGTTCAGACTTAAGCTCCGCCTTTACAGGTATGAAACGATAGCGTTAATGGCTCCCTTAAGTGGTTTCTCTTCACATGTTCTTTGTTCACATTCACATGTTTATAGAAACAGTTTCTACACTGCAGTTCACGCACAAAATGATGCTTCTATATACACACACACTGATTAGTACTCGCTGCACTACACACACACTCACATGACCACAATTGCAGCGCTCCACCTGGACACAAGCTCTGCACTGAGAAAATTTGATACTGCTTGCGTGCGCCATTTGTTAGGGCAGCGGCATACATCAGATTGTAGGAGTTTTCCGGTGGCCGCTGCATGCAGGCGCCACAATGCCACTTCAAGCAAAGAGGATATGATATGTCAACATATACTTTACTACTCGCATAATTACTATTTCCGTATTAAGAACTTCTCTAATTACGCACATACTCATTAGCACACACTCCTAAGACAGCACTTTACGTGGAAGACCACACCGCATATATATAAAACCCCACTTGCACCTAGTCTGTACGAGCATGCCTGCATGGCCTAGTTGGCAGTGTGCCTGCCTGGCAACCCAAAAGTTGTCCGTTCAAATCATAACTGAAATTTTTTACAAATATTATTCACATAAAACCATTTACTTCATAAAGTTTAGTTGTATGAGACATGCACTGATATTTAACACTACAAGTCTTATTTTCGATTATTTTCATTCCAGACATCCACATGTGACGCAGGTTTCTTGACACAACGTTGACACCGCCTTTTCCGCTGAACAACTATCACTTGGCACAATAAGACAAAAAGGCAAAAAAAAATCGAAAGTACTACACAAATCTGGAATAAGTAGGTTAAGTGGTGATATGTTCCTAGAATCATTCTGTGGCAATGTCTGATAAGATGTTCCATTCTGTTGTTGTCCACAATATGAATGTACATGCACAGTGGGTTAAGTGGCAGTGACTTCATATGGATGGTCATAACGTGGAAAGAAGCTGGTGGTGAATCAAGAATTATGAAGGGAAGGATTGTGATCTATCAGGTGATTGTGATCAGGTGATTTATGGCCACAGGCAAAGTTACTTGCCAACTCCATTTTGTTCTTTAATACTGTGATACTAGTGTTGCACAAGTGATCTGAAGCTATCCCTTTAGGTGCTGCATGTCCTGAATATTGCAGAATCCCCGCAAGGAATGTGCAAAATTGTCTGCAGAACCATTTTAAGCCAGGCACGCAAAATGAATGCAAGGTATCATTTTTAGGATGGATGCTTTCACATTTTACGGCAGCTCTAGTACAGCTCTACTTGGTACGCATTTTTTTTTTGCTTGTTTGCAGGGACGAGTCCTTTAAAATGCTTAAAATATGCTGATCTGTTTACATAACAAGTTCTAATGACAGGAATGAGTCAAAAGTAGTATAACTGAGATCCTAAAACCAGTGTTGAGTCATAACGTGGAGATGGGAGTTGACAAAAACTGCAGGAATTTTTTTTCTGTCCAACCTTGACATTGCTCCTGCATAAAATTTCCCTCATTTGAAAAATAATTTGCACTTGAAGAGGATATGAAACATACACCATGTGTCCTGCAAGGCTTCTATGTTACTGATGATGTAAGCTTGTTCGGGATCCCAGATGGCAGACACATAATTATTAAGTTTAGGATGGATTAATGTGATGTATGCATTTTTTTTCTTGCACTGGGGCCTGTCTTAAGCTACGTTTAACCCTTTCAGGCACCATTTATAATTTTGAATTTAAAAAAAATATTTTTCGGCCTAAATAGTCAATCCAGGCTTCAAGAAAGCCCATTCATCAGTTTTTCAATCGAAAACACGAATGATTTACGTGCAAATAAGAAATTTATCACAAACTATTCAAATAGATGCAACCTGTATTAGTAAAACACCATAATTTATGGACTCAATGCCTTGGGGATCATAAAATTATTTTGCGTTTCAAATATGCACATTACAGAAATCCCCCCCCCCAAAATAAACATCAGTACTGGTGGCAAAATCTGTCAGCAAGAAACTGGCAGATGTGTTACCAAAGTCATTGTTTTGTGAAATATTTTTGCTGTGTTTGTTAGTTCGCATAACAAGCAACCTATTTTCAAAATGAATGATGGTCAACTCACCTGAAACGATAGCTAGAACACACACTGAGAAACAGCCGAGAGTTCACAATATACACAATTTTACAATACTTATCCCTTTGAGGTCTCTAGTCGGGCTCCTTCCGATAACGCAACTAGGCTGCTCTGGTCTGCCCTGATAATCTTTCCATGCTTGAATTGCACATGGTTTCTTTAGTATACATGATGTGCCAAATCTTCCCAAATATTGTTTAAAGACTTGGGCTGATAATGAAACACCGAAAAAAAAAAAAACATGCCATGAGTTGCTTTGCACAGTTGTTTTCTTTCGCAGTGCCCAAAACTAGCGAAATAGTTTCAGACAAACAGCTGCAAAGTGGGTAAAATTTTCAGACTGCAGAGGATGAAACGGGTAGGAACTTTGTGAGTACAGTTAGCAGAGGCTAGAGTAAGATCAACATGATCATTTCATGATAAGCTGGACTGAAGGTTGGTGCCAAGGTACTTGGTATGTTGTGGTGAGTTAACAGTATCATTAGAGAGTAGGCGATAGGGATATGAACTCTGTTGGTGCAAGTAATTCATTTAGATAAAAAAAAGTAAAGGTAACTCCAGACATAACATCCACATGAGTTAAGAGTTATTAACACTTTAACAACCAGCCCCAAGCTGTACTCGTCATACAAGATTGTACCAATACCACTAATGAGGAGTCACACTTGTTCGGCCCGATGTTACATTGCTCCCAGTGCCAAAGACAAGTTGCGGTCGGCAATTTAGTGTTGGTTGCAATTTTTAACACCAGAGGGCAGTAGTTGTCTATGAAATGCGTTCTGCGCCCTTAGCGCCCGTTTTAAGCCTGACAAAAGCCACTTTCAGCAAAAATTGCCAAACAAATTTGGCAATATCAGAAAATATTTAGGGAATTAATTTTATGGTTAAAAGGGTTAAGAGTGTACTGAATTCTAGATAACAGAAAGCGGCTGAGTACGGTACGTTGGGTTCAACCTCCTGAAATGGCACGTGGGCTACGAGGGCTCCAGATAAATTTAGGAGTCTACACCTGAGGTTCTTAACGTGCATTGACATCTTTTATCCATGCAACAATATTAGGGAGGACGTTTAGATGTGCAAGTTAAACAGCCTTTGGTGAAGAATGTGGTCAGATGCCTTGTGGAAGTCTAAAAATATTGTGTCACTTGAAAGCTAAGATCTATCGGCGAATGCTACCAATAAATTAGGCAAGTTGGGTGTCGCACGAGAAGACTTCACTGGTGTTTGAATAAAGCGTTACGACCTTCAAGAAATTTATGAACTTCAGTGTGCATGATCCGAGTACTTTACAAATCTTCAGCCTGCTGACTTTAGTATTATGCACTATACCAGTAATATATGACAGTGGTGTACAGCTGGTAATGGTAGGCAGCTATACGTCCCAAATGGTCTCAGCAGCACTTTAAATCAGACACCAAACCTGTATGAACAAGTTTGACACTTATTACACACAGGGCTTATGTCGTGTAGTTAATTTCTGTCATGTATTCTGTGCTATGTGAACATGTACAAATACATCCAATTTTCTGTTCTTTGCATCAGGCTTCATAACAGTACACAGCACCTTCAGTTGTGTGTTGGGGTAGGGGGAATTCATATTATGCATGCTGGCTTGAGGCGTGCAATTCACTCCGCAGGATGGAATGCCTGTCTTAATGCCCTAGCTCGGATGATTCTCTGAACACACTGCAACAAAATTAGGTGTCTACAATCCTTGAAGTCAGGAACCACACCAGACAATAATTCTCTCATAAAGCAATGGCTGTCCTTGTCCATGACCACATTGGACCAAAAAGTACTGCAACGTGCTTTGAATTGTATTCCATTTACTTTTGTTAGCATTTTTGAGTAGCAATATTGTATTCGTTTTCCTTCAGCATTTTTTCATATACAACTGATATTTTTAATGTTACTGGTGTGATACTGTTAGGGAAAAATGGTCTCTAAAAAGTACTCTACACCATTGCCAGGTGCCACAGGCAGAGAATGCTAGTTCCGGAGATGCTCAAATTAATGAAGTGCAAGTCCATCATATCTTATCTTAAACCTATTCCAGAAGACAGGAAGCATCAAGGGCCAGCAGTAGAGTGGAAGACCTTGAATAACCAGAACCCTAGAGATGAAACTGGCTGTGTACAAAAAAATCAAGCAGAATCTCCTGAAGAACATGAGAAATCTCACTCAGGAGCATGAAGTCAGCAACTCTACCACGTAGCTACTTGTCACAGGACCTAGGACTCCAAGTGCACAAATTAGCAAAAGGACAGCTGCTCAGGGAGCAGGTGAAAGCCTCCAGACTGGAAAACTGCCACATGATGAAGCAGCTCAACGTCGGTGAAGCCCCAAATTGGATTCCATTCAGCGATATTTTTCACTCTTGAACAGGCCTGGGATTCGCAAAATCATTGAGGTTTGCTGCCGAACGGTCCTCTGCCAGTTGTGTGAGCAGAAAAAACCCATTTGACCAAGAGCATCATGGTTTCCGGCGAGATTTCAGGCATTGAGGAGACAAAGCTTGTTTTCATTAAAAAAATAGGTAAAAATCAACACAAAGAGACAATGGGAGCTAACCCTGGAGGGCGGCATCATTCCCTGGGCTCAAGAGAATGCAAGAAGCATTTACCTCCACACTTTCTGGGCAAAGGAAGTTAGGCCGTAAAATTTCCCCGATCTCAGTCCATAGGACTTCGCTGTTTAGGGGATAGTGGAGAAAAAAGCATGCTCTATCAAGCAAAAATTCAACGAATCCCTGAACTGTGCTCTTAACATGGCCTGGAGCGAAATCACTCCAAAAGGCTTCGAGGAATTTCGAGAAGCGTCTAGGAGCCTGTATAAAGGCATAACGTGGACACTTTCAACTTGAAATATAAGCTGTTGTATGGTATTGAATATGCTTTCAGATGAAAAAAAAAAAGTGCTCCCCATTTCATTTGTGTGCCGAAAAGTTATGGTTGCTTTTTTGTGTTAGTATATTTTGGTCACCCTGTATACAAATGGAGCTTGGCAAGACCTGAATGCCAGCCAATGACGGCCAATTAAGAGCCATCAGCTCTCGGAATACAACAGCCTTGGTTACCCCAAGCAAAAACTGATCTAATTCTAATTAGCAGAAAACAAAGCATGTAAAACCAGTGTGATAAGTTTCCTAGCAGCGGACTTCATTAATATCAGCTACAAAACTACTCTCATTAAATGTAAAGTAACTAATCACAGTACTACCATAAAATATGTTTCACAGCAGCAAAAACTGCGTGACTGCTGAAGATGGTCCACATGGCTGAATACTAAGCTGCAACCACATGGTTCGGGAATAGTGCTTGCAGTAGCTGCATTTCACTGCACATGCATGGTGCTGTACTAAGCAGAAAGAGAAGCTAACCAGATTTATAAAAACCCTGGGATGACCAAGGGCTCCATTGCCGCCGTCACACCATGTTGTACGGGCGTTGACTGCCTTGGGTGGCACTTCAGCAATCAACTTGACAGCAAAATTTGGGTTTACCTGAAAAACATACAGAGTGCTTCAGCAGGCCTTCTGCACTCATAGGCAGGTGCTAAATTGAAGCTTTCTATATATGCACGCTTCTGAGGTTTTGCACTATTATTTGCACCCAACCTGTTCTTAAGTACACAGCTGTACTCATCATCCACTCAGAATTTTTTCTAGATAACATTACACAGTAATTTTGCTGCAAAAAATTTACTGTGGCATTATTAGGCACGCATGCACAGAGCATTCACACCATCAGACATGCATGCCTGATTCAGCAAATGATGATGACGATAGTGAATTTTATGGTGCTGGGGCATCAGCGGCGAAATCATTTCCCGAGCATTTCACCGTTATTAAACCAGGCACCAGGCCAGGGGAAGCTTGTACCCATTTTATCACCGGTGGGTACCCAGCGGCACTGGGGATCGAACCCCGCACCTCCTGCATGCGAGGCGGATGCTCAACCACTTGGCCACCGCTGCGGTCTATTCAGCAAACGACTAATGGGCATAAGGTGTGACACAGTGAAGAGCGTGACAAATTCGTTTGGTTCTCAGCCTTTCCGAAAGCTCTGCTGGGCACGTAATACATCTGATCACGTGCACAGTCCCAAGTACGTTTGACAAGAGTATGTGAATACCCTGCTTCCAGGCCTAGAGCCCTACCTAGCATGCACTTCCATGTGAGCAGTAAAATATTGCCAAAGCATTCTGGAGCACGCTCTAGATAAGCCACGAGCTGGGGGCTACGCAAACAACACAGAGCAGGCCTGTCCAATAAAATTTCTGGGTTACGAGCAACACAGATAACACAGTTCAAGGTGGTGAAGCTTGAATAAAACAGCATGGTGCTTGCTGAAAGCATAAATACTAGCTAACTCCCAAGCCCGAGCTGCACTTGCTTTGGGACACTGTAGCAATATCGTCAACAATGTCACGCTCGTTGAGCACGATGCAGTTATTCTTTCACTGCCAACGACAAGGTAGGCTCGTCCATCGGTTTGTTTTTAACACCAGAAGCCAGGAAAAATGGCAGAAACAAGTGTGTGCTGGATTCTGATGCAAATCCAGCTTGAAGGTGGCGATTTAGAAATGGTAGCACACTTGCATAATGCCGTTCGCGGTGACGCTCCATAGAAACAAGCTGTTTCTTGCAGCAGTTTGGATGGTGGCGATACTGAATATGTCCTTGAGAGTAAGGCTGATATAGTTGCCGCACCCTAAATGGACTCCCAACGATGACGAGAGTGACGCTGACGTGCTACGTAGTGCTCGTGAGTGGCAATCTTGCTTGTGCTATGGTCGGATACAACTCAAGAAATAAGCAGCAGATGCCCCTCAAAGGAGGCCCTGCAGTCAATGGAGTGACCATTTTTTAATGACACAGCGGATAATCCGATTAAGCCGTAGTTGATCTCCTTTCATCTGCCACTCCCTGCAATGTTACGTCAGCAACTCAAATAGGATTAACCAAGACGTCGTGAGAATCAGTTGACACCATTGGCTAGAGGGCCTCCTTTGAGGGGCATCTGCTGTTTCATGCTCGAGTTGTATCCTACTATAGTACACAGCAAGTTCTTGGCATCCAATATTTTGTTATGATGAGTCTATTCACGGGTATCATTCAAACAACATATCTTCAGAATGAGAACAACACGAGAAAAAATATGAGCAAATAAAAACAACTTGGAAATATCTTCAGGAAATAACTCGGGGTGGGGGGGGGGGGAGAGAGGGGTAAGCATGCATGTTACCAGAGCTTGTAGCAGCTAAACTACTCGCAAGCACTCCTATCTGCATGCATAAAATAAATAAATAAATACATTCACATCCATCTAAGTGCAGCCTGATGGTTACAAAGCATCGCTGTACGGCCTTTTCAGGTCCTCGCAAGAGAGAGAGAAAAAAAGATTTCGGCCTATCACCGAGTCTACTGCAGCACTTCAAAATTTTCCTTTAAAATCTGCGAAAAAGGAAGCATTGCCGTGATACTAAAATTCACTGCGGCATACTAAAATTCACTGCGGCATACGGCACACTTTGCAAATAGCTATGGGAACCTTGGTACCAGTGCTCCCACATGCAATGTTTTTTTAAATAGTTATTCTGGAACCTAAACTATTTTGCCTCGCGGGTGGCTTTGCATACTAGAAATGGGTGCAAGAAAGAAACCTCTCGAGCACCGCGGTGTAATCATAAAACACGTAAGAAAACACGAATGTCATTTGCGAACTCGCACTTTAAAGTTAACTTGTGAAACGTGCATCAGACGAAAGCAAGGACAATCGGTAGCATACTTCCCTTCGGGCACATCACCAGTAGCTGCGCACTCATCTCACCTGTTTAGGGTTTTCCATAAAGCGAACCAGCCGATAATCTTCTTTATCCCAGTGCTGAAAGACAAGAGATGCTTCAAGTAAGTAACAGAGCCACAAGGTCAGTAGCACAAAAATATGCGGGAAAGCATTCGTTCCGACACAGTTACAGTGCATGCAAATTTGCAGTGCACTGCCTTCTCAATCCATGTCATAATTCTAGGAGTCGCACAAGAAGCGGGGAGCTAACTGCTCTGGCAAGATGAATTTTAACAGCGGCAGGAGGCAGCTAGCTTACCTGTCCCGTATGAGTTACAGGATCCTTAGGTGGCTCCACGTCCTTCACCACGTTTGAACTTAGGCGGTAGTGAACAGCCAAGCGCTGTGTAATTTGAACAAATCTCGATGGATTTCGCACGCACGAATTCATTTCTACCACCAAGGTATCAGCAAGCCAAAAATTTACAGCCGCTACCTCTGAGCCCTCCTGGCTCTGCCGCTTAGCTGGCTCAGCTCAGAACAGCCACCGATGCGACATTTACTTGTGCTAACATGAGTGGAGATCACTGTGCAGATATTGTGGCGCTAGCGTCCAGCGTTAATTTTACACTGCGCTGTACTAAACCAAAATATATTATAAAATTTACCAATTTTGCATTTTGTTTTACCGTTTGAAACGAAGATGCAAAATTAACTGGGTGGCACGTCTTTCAGTGACCCCAGTGAACTAGCCACTAGGCAAGTGAACTAGCCGAAGGCCGCAGCCGCAGTTAGACACCCTACCGCCGTAGTCCGTTGTCGTGCTGGCGTGTGGTCGTAAAAACTGAAGCGACTGAAGTGCGACGGGGATCCCATCTTCATATGCAAGTGTATGAGCGTTCAGTGCAAGTAGGTGGAAATGCTGCTCTAGTTTTGTTAGCCCTGGAATAACCATCCTCACCGCAATTTCCACAGCTACAGTTCTAGCCACTGTATCACAGCCAGCAAAGGGAGCAAGGCTGCTCAGGCGTGAGCAGGCTTGTCTAGTGCGCTTGAGCAGTACTCTGCGGAGTAAAGAAAGCGAGTTTTTTAACGCACGTACTGAATGTTGAAACACTCAACGCGCACTATGCCAAAACTGTTTGCTACGGGGGAGCCTCCAGTGCTGCAGACGACGCGGATTTATAATTCTCATCAAATCAGGAAAGTGCATCACCCAAACTTGGTATTGAAAAAGCAAGACTCTTGTATGCCATCTGCGTCAAATGCCAGCTCGAATAAGCGAGCGGTTTAACTGAGAAAAGCATTTTACGGTGCGCGTTTATTGTTCCAACAGTCTGTATTTGTTTTCATAGATAGTGCTGGCGCTCGAACGCAGTCACATAGACATACAAAACGACAAAAACACTATCAGTATGGCCTTAACACCGTAGTTATGCAAATATTTATTTTTCCCGAAGCACAACTCTCCAGACAAACATGCTGATATCTGAACGCCTCATTTCCCTCCTGGCTTCAGAAAAATTCACAGTAGGACACGCATGCGAAGGTCACGTTTCTCAGTCCCCAATTCTCGATTAAATTTGCCTTGGCACAGATACCATGCGCCTAGCTATGCATTTAGTTTCATTTGTACTTTTTGCACTTGAAATGCATATTGAACTCTACTCTTCTTTCTTTCAGGTAACCGAAAGACCACGCCGACTGCTTCCCGTCGTCATACAGCAATGGCATTTTTGCTTCGAAGCTCGGTAGTCGCACTCCATCTCGCGCGCCTTCAGACTCAACCTAGTACACTGGCACGAAATTTTAGTGCCCTTGCTGCAAGTATTGGCCATCGAAAAAACGCGTTCAGGCTGCCATTTGTAGCAGAGTCGACCATGCAAGTTGCAGTGAGGACGTTTAAAGATATGGACGTTCTCACGAAACGGTGCAAAGATTGCTACTTCAAGAAAGGTGACGACCGTTGGTATGTCCTCTGCAAAACACATGGAAGGCACAAGCAAAGACAACGTCTCCCCGACGAACGTCATTTTTGGATAATTACTCACAAGACTCATGGGCCAAGAAAAAGATTTTAGAGGCAAAGTCCCATTCATTTCTTCAAAGTAAAAACTGTGTTCATCGGTAGTAGTCTTTGCAGCTAATTAAACATCTTCGACGTCTCTGTTCAGTTCATTTTGTAGAATGTGTAATGTATATATCCTCCTATATAGCATAGGAGGCTATGTTGCCACCTATACCCCTTCCACACGTTCGTTTTGAATGCCTTCCAACCAAATGTCATTCGACTCGACTGCCAAACTTCGGCTGCTACATGATGTTTTTCAACGGCATTCGGATTCAGATGGGTGACCTTCAAGGTCCAGTTAACAAGTGCTTCCTGTATTGTCTTCTGCTCCAGCAGCAATTGATTCCAGCTCTCTTTGGAGGGAGCTGGCAGGAGATTATGGGGTGTAGGCTTTACCTCACATACCCATTATATGATCTTGAGTTGCCAATTGCTGGCATTTTAGGCAGGCGGGTTTATACTCCCCATATGTAATAAATGATAACCTTTGGGGGCTTAGAATGGATCGAGTCTGGATTCCTCTTAGCATCGTAACCTGTGCTTTGCTAAGGTCCCCATGCGGAGGCGGAAAAATCCGTCTTCTATCCTTATAATAGTTATTGCATGGTACGTGGTCAGACCTCGGGCTATGCAATCTGCCTCCTCGTTCCCCCAATTTCCTGAATGAGCTACCAATTGTATTAAATGTTGTGGAGTGCAACCCCTCAAGATGCGGGCTACCTTCTTGTTTACTGTGCCTTTACAGAAATTCGTGATGGTCGGCTTGGAGTCACTTATGAATGACGGTTTGCGTCGATGGATCCGTGATGGCTATAGCACCACGGCAGCCTCTTTGGCTTCTACAACTAAGGCTGCTTTAACCACAGCCGGGTAAATTATACTTCCTTTCCCAGTCAATGCACAATTTATGGTAGGTTTGCTTAGCTGCATTGACGAATACTGCATGGGGATTGCAGTCATACTCGACTTTCTATGCATCAGCTCTGGCTGTTCGTCACCCATTGTGTCTGCCCCGATGCATATCCTTAGGTATTGATTTGGCGATTAATTGATGTCGGAAGACGTCTGGAAGTGGCGTTCGGCCTTCCGATTCCATTACAGGATTAATGTTCAGCTTGCTTAGTATGTCTATCCCAGCCTCAGTACGAGAGAGCCTTTCAATCTGTGATGTTTTGTGGGCCTCAATTAGTTCATCTAGGGTATTATAGACTCGCAGCCTGAGAAGCCTTTCAGTGCTGGCAAATTTGGGCAGTCTGAGAGCAGCTTTGTACGCCGCACGTATGACACTATTCACAGATTCCTGCTCATTAAGACGAAGGTGATAGTATGGGAAGGAGTGATTCGACTAACAAGAAAAGCCTAGGTTAGCATGCATAAATCTCCTTCATCCCACGGTGCTTTGTGCCCACTCTCTTGAGTCCGACAATTTGGCGAGGTCGTCTGTTATCTTTTGATGGCTTCGCCATTGTATGTGTTACTCTCGATAAACATACCTAACACCCTGATAACCAGGACTTCCGGCACGGGATTCCCAGCCACAGTGATGTTTATGCTCTCCATGCTGCTCTTTTGTTCATTTTTCTTTGTTCTGCCTCGAATAACAGGGAGCTCAGATTTGTTAGGCGAGCAGGTGAGGCCGTTTTGTTGCACAAAGGACTGAACGACATCTGCTACACTTTGCAGGGCCTCACAAATTTCTCCGTCCGATCCCCTGTTCGTCCAGATCGTGATATCATCCGCATAGATTGAGTGTTTAATATGCGAGATGCTATCCGATAGTGGGGCCAGGTTCCGCATTGTTGAGTTGAAAAGAAAGGGAGATTGAACTGCTCCTTGTGGAGTGCCTCTGGACTGATACTCCCGCTCTTGAGTTCTCCCAGGTGGATCTCTGCAGTCCTGTCTTTTAGGAAATTAGCAATGTAGTTATAGGTACGGGTCCATAAATTTATGTCTTCCAGGTTAGGGAGCACAGCTGCATGTGAAACATTATCGAAAGCTTTACTCGCGTCCAGCCCAAAAATAGTTCGAGCACCCTTAACTGGCCGCTGGTGTAGGATGTCATTTTGTATCCGCCACATGATATCTTGTGTAGACATACCCGGTTTAATTAAAGTCAATCATAGTATGAGGCATAAGGCCCTCAGTTTCCGCATATGTGTTTAACCATTTAGGATGATGTGTTCCATTACTTTACCCAGGCAAGAGGTGAGGGAGATCGGGCGGAGGCTTCCCAGTTCTAATTTCTTGCCGGGTTTGGAAATAAAGATGACCCGGACATGCTTCCAGCTTGGACGCAGAACACCCTCCTTCCAATATCCATTGAAAAGATCAGTGATCTCCGTTATGGACTGGTCGTCCAGGTTTCGTAGCATTAGTAATACGGTCCTCGCCTGCCGCAGCGGTAGTTTTAATGTTGTTAAGAACAGCCCTGACTTTGGATTTTGTGATATCCTTGTCAAGGTCTAGGTTCTATTTCCCAGCTGATACACCAGTGGCAAAGGAATATGTCAGTCTGAGTATTCAAATACGTATCTTTAAGAGTAGCCATCAAGGAGTCATTGTCCCCCTTGTACACATGTATGATCCTTTGCATATTCTTTTGAGATGGCGATTTGGTATGCTCTGGATCCAGAAGATGTTTAAGTAAAAACCAAGAGTTCTGACATCCAAGCTGACCATCCAGGCGGTCACAGCTACACCTGGTACCCATGCTGTCGACTCAGTTCTTTGGTGTAAGTTTTTATCTCCCTTTCCAACTGTTTCAGGCATTTACGGAGCCGACGATTGTGCTTTTGCTTAAGCTATCGTTTCTGAGGGCTTTTTTGTGCTTCCCACAAATGTAAAAATCAAGCTTCTGGGACGATCATCATCTGCTTACTTGTCTGCTCAGCCTTAGTAGTGGCATTTTCCGCGTCCCTAATCAGCTCATCCGTCCATTCCTCAAGATAAAATACCTTTTGTAGATATAAGTATATATAGACCTATTATATATATATATATATATATATATATATATATATATATATATATATATATATATATATATATATATATATATATATATATATATATATGTGCCTGTTGTAGATATAGATATATACAGACCTATTATATACATACCTGTTGTTATAGATGTTGGTAGTAGTAGGAGACTAGCCAACGCACCACACAAGGCATGGTGGTATAAGAGATGCTGGAAGAAAGGCACAAGGATATAGGAAACAGCCCAAAGTCTAGGCTATACGCTACTTCTCGATCCGGAGAGGCCAGCGTGATCTATCCGAGCACACGCGGCTTGGCGTCTGTAACATTGAGAGCGTTCCGCACACAGGATATTGTTGGGATTCAGGTAGCGTGGCTGGGCCGGAGAAGAGACGAGGACGATCGGAGGAAGAAAACTTGGAAAACTTTATACAAAGACTATTTACATCCTGTACAGGTGAGAGCAACTGAGAGTGCTCAGTAAAGAGAGCTTCTTAGCAGTCAGGAGTCTCTCCCAGCAAAAGGGCATCTCTCAAGAGCGGGGCTCTCCTCTGGTACCAAACCAGCAGATACTCTTCGTATTCCCCAGATCCCTAGCTGGGGAATACAGTTCGAAAAATGATGTCCAATCAAACGATGGCACTGATGGTACCACCCACGGCAGGGCGGTACTGATGTTCTCTCGCAGCTCGGTCGATGGAAAGAGAACAGGACCCGTTCACGTTGTCGTCCATTTGGCCTCCAGGTGGGCGTGCACCTGGGTCCGGACTGCGCCCATGTGGAACAGGAAGGCGCCTGCGTGACACAGGAATGCGGGCTGTCTCCCAGCAGGGGTTGAAAGATCTTGTACTGATGACCGGAACGCGGAACCTCTGTCGAAGGCGCAGCTCTCGGGCAATTGTTCAACCCCAGCGTGACTGAAGAGGACAATTACACTCCGTTCGTCGACCCGATGGCATGTTCGAACACGTGGTGACGCCATTGTCGAAGCTGCTTCCGGCATTCTTGCAGCCACGTTTCTTGCAGAGGGCTCATTCACCTTCGCGGTGGTTTTCAGGGAATCCTCCCCATGTCCAAATTCTTCGAACTCAACAGCAGGAAGGGAGCGCGAGCACAACAGCACCCCCGCCGCCAGATATTGCGCCCGGAAGATGAACTGCTCGCACGTAGCTCGGCTGACTGGGCGTGCCAGGAACCAGATGCTCACTGGGAGTCTTCGGATGACCTTCAGTGCCGAAGCTCGGCAACGCTTCCCCTCGTCAGATGGCCGTTTTGGGAAATTCTCTGCAATGCTAGCCAAAAGGGATCACAGACGCCAAACCACACCTGACAAAAGCAAGCGCCATCAGAACCCACTCATCCCGCCAGACCAAAACTCAGGGCCAAAACTGCACCTAGCTAAAAAACGTCAACTAAAACTTGAAGAAATCAAATGTTTTGCCTGAATGAACACATGGTGTCTCCCGACGAGGAGTTTAGGCATGTCACCTGTCCAAGGCGTATGCTCCCGCTCGACGTGCACTAGGAAGGGAAAAAAATCGCTAAATGAAACCAGGTTGGTGATTAGAGGGCACGCGGTACGGGAATAGGTGACTGGGTTTGGCCGACGTGGCGCGTTCAATTTTGCCCGCCCCAATACCTCAGAGGCAAGGTACGTTACACCACTCGCTCTTATCCTTGGCCAAAAGGAAAACGTACTCCTTTACCTGATTATGAACAACATTACTGCAAAGAAAGTGGGAGATATACGCTCTCCATTAGGAAGAGAATATGAAATAAATCTCCAAAACTAAAAATTGGGGAACATCCCCTTTTGGTAAAATCTTTACCAGCTAAAAGGCTCAGCTTAGCCCGTCGGCATTTGTGTGGAGCTTGCCTTTCTTGTAGCGAACCTCGAAGCTGTGGTGCTGGAGTGCCAGGCTCCACCTCAGTAGACGACCATTTTTGGGCGACATATTGTGCAGCCAAGTCAAAGGGCAATGGTCCGTTTCTACTGTGAAACTAGACCCGGAGACGCAGCATGCCAGTTTGTCAATAGCCCAAACGAGGCATGCGCATTCTTTTTCATGCGTGCTATACGCCTCTTCCCGCGTGCTGAGCTTGCGGCTCAAGTAAAGGACAGGCCGTGTGTGCCTGCCATCGCTTTCCTGGCAAAGAATAGCGCCTAACCCGCGGTCGCTGGCACCACATTGTATGATAAAGGTTTTCGAGGAATCCGGCGCTGCCAGTATTGGGCGCTCGCTTAGGGCCGTTTTCAGACTCTGAAATGCCTTCTCTTTCTTTTGGTCCCAAGAAAGATTGGCAGGCCCACTTTTTCTCAGCGCGTCGTTCAGGGGGCTTGCTAAATCAGAGTAGTCCTTTACATAATGTTGATAATAGCCTGCTAGGCCAAGAAAAGCCATGAGTTCCGATTTTGTGGTTGGGCGGCGGTACTCCACCACGGCAGCCACTTTAAGTTCTGCGGGTCTGCGTTGGCCTCGTCCAACCACGTGCCCAAGATAGTTCACTTCGGCGCACCCCAGGTGCATTTCCCCCCTTACCGTTAAACCGGCCTCAAGCAGTCGGCTCAACACAATACGCAGGTGTTCAATGTGCTCCTCCCAGTTTTGTGAGAAAACGGCCACGTCGTCAAGGTAGGGGAGAGCGAAATCTGCAAGTCCCCGCAGCACTTGGTCCATTAACTTTGAAAAACAGTACGGAGAATTTTTCAAGCCGAAGCTCAACATTACAGGGCGAAACGTGCCCGCGGAGGACACGAATGCTGCGTACCTTCTGGCGCGCTCAGTGAGTGGCACCTGCCAGTAACCACGAACGGAATCCAGTGTGGATATATTCTGATTTAGCGACTATTTCAACCCTCTCCTGGATGTTCGGAATGGGGTAGGTCTGGTCCACTGTGATTGAATTCAGTTTCCGGTAGTCCACGCAAGGTCTCGATCCTTGTCTGGAACCTCTACAATAATGATTGGCGACGTATACTCACTTTCGCAGGGCACTATGACGCCAAGTTCGCACATACGGCGGATCTCCGTCTCAATAATTTCCTTTTGTCTTGGAGAGACACGGTACCGTTTGCTCCTGATCGGCTGTTCGCTGGACAGCTGAATGTCGTGTTCGATGAGGGTTGTTTTCCCTGGCTTGTTTGAAAACACCGCTTCGAAGTCGCGGACGACGTTTTTCATGTCTCCGCGTTGACTTTCCGTCAAACGTGGCTCGGTGTCGATTGAATTTAGCAGCTCATTCGCTGCTTGCTCGTCCTCATGTGGGACATAAGGTATGTCTGAGATCTCTTCCTCTGGCATGTTCAGCGCCTTGTTAACCATGGCCTGACGCTGCACATAATGCTTCATCAAACTACTGTGGATTATCCGATTGTGTTCTTAAATTTTACCTCATAGTTGGTGTCCGAAAGCTTGGACACCACCTTAGCTGGCCCTTCCCATTGCACCTCAAGCTTGTTCCTTTTTGACGGACGCAGCAACATCACCTGGTCACCAGATTGAAAGGTGCGCTTGCGTGCAGATTTGTCGTAGTACACTTTAGACAGTGACTGCTGCGCTGCTCAGACATTTGCTTCCACGAGGTCTCTGGTTTTCGCAAGTCTTTCCAGTAGCTTTAGAACGTATTCCACTACACAGGGATCCTTTCCGTAACCCTCCCATGACTCCCTCAGCATGCGCAACGGGGTCCTCAAGTCACGCCCGTAGACTAGTTCAGCGTGGCTAAATCCTGTGCTTTTGTGGGGGACGGATCTCATTGCAAAGATTGCTGCTGGAATGCAGCCCTCCCAATCTCCCTTATGCTCAAAACACAGAGACCTAAGTATCCGCTTTAGCACTGCGCTCGACTGGATTTGACTGAGGGTGGTGAATGGAACTACGGATTATTTTCATCCCACACCGTTCAAAGAAAGTTGTTGTCAAGCAGCTTGTGAACACGCTCCCGTTATCGCTTTGTATCTCTGCAGGGAACCCCACGCGAGAGAAAATTCACAAAAGGGCGTCTACAACACATGCGGAACTTAGCTCCTTCAAGGGAATGGCCTCGGGAAATTTGGTTGCCACGCACAGTGAGATCAGAATGTAGCGACAACCAGAGTTGGACGCTGGCAGCGGGCCGACAGTATCTATTACGAGACGCCGAAAGGGCTCTGTAATGACGGGAACTAGTGTCGTGGGCGCTTTCCATTTATCCGTCGACTTGCCGACCCGCTGGCAGGTGTCGCAAGATCTAACAAGCTGCTCCACATCTTTCCAGCAGCCAGGCCAGTAATATTCGACGGCTAATCTAGCTTTTGTTTTCTTTATGCCCAGGTGGCCCGCCCATGTATTTCCGTGTGCGAGCCCTAGAAGCTGCCGCCGGTACTTCTCAGGCACCAGGAGTTGCTCATATGCGCGTCCCTTTGAGTCGCAGTATTTCCGGTACTGAAGGTCTGATTTCTCATGAAAGCTGATGTTCTTTCTGGCGACTCCCTCTCTCAAATTATTGCTTAGAGCTCATAACGATGGGTCGCTTTTCTGCTCTGCAATGAGTGCTTTCCTATCAACCTTAGTCAACTCCTCCCAAGAAGTCGAAGCAGGTGTTAATGTCGAATCCTTCGCGTTGGTTCCTGCTGCCCCATTCACTACGGAATCGGCAGTTCGTTGGATTTCATGAGCTACCGCTGGTTCGGGAACACCTTCATGGTCATGCTCATGTGGTTTAGACGGATCAGTTTTCCTGCAAGAATCCCCCGGCTGGTCGGGAGAATGGTTCGGTACCTGCTCATCTATCGGAGCGCAGTCGAGTTTCTTTGCGAGCTGTCGCACTCGAGAACGTGTTAGCGCCATGCAAGCCAAGCCCGAGGTAAAAGAGAGACCTTTCTCTTTCAGCAGCTGCTCGGATTTGTTCGAAAATAGGTAGGGCAAGTGTGTCGGCAAGTTTGCGCTAACTGCCGCTTCTGTGTCTAGCCTGCCAAAAGTCCCCTCTAGAGTCACCTTCGCTATAGGCAAGCATGCACTCTGTTCTTCGGCGACCTGCTTAATCCAGGCGCATTCGCAGGTGTAGTCCGTGGAGGAAACATAGGACGGGTGAGCAACATCCATGTGTGACGTTCCCACCTGTCGGGGGTCAGTCACAAAATCTACGGGTCCTGCTGAAGCGAGGAGAAATGAGCCAACAAGGTGGTAACCCGGCAAAACAATATTTATTCCTCTCTGCCTGAAGGCGAAACTGGTGGTCCGCTCACCGCTGGCTTTCAGGAGCCTCTGGTTGTAGGTCCGGCAGATCGGGGCTCCATTCCAATCGTCTCGGGTCGGCGGGCCGCGGCTGCTTCGGCTCTCCCGTGGCCTGCCATTCCGGCGTCTCTCGGCTGGCGGTGCTCTGACGGGTCGAGGCCACAGGACTCTTGGGCGTTTCGGCTGGCGGTCAGTTTGCTACGGACGCTGAGGTCCGGCTTCGCTGACTATAGACCAGCGCGATCTTGCTGTTGTTGTTGACCTCACACAATGGCACATACCCACAAGGGGGATTGGCCATAACCAGGCGGTGACTATTTAAATGACCACTTGCATGTGGCAAGCATGGGATGACCTACCAAAATTTGGATTGCACAGTTTTCGTAGCCGAGGTGGTTGCAGGAGGTTAGGGGGGTCATACAAACTAAAATTTAGACAAAGAAGGGGTAGGGATTACTATAAGTGGTTGTAAAAACCGAAATACAGAAGCTGATAATGGGATGGGCAGGACGAAAGCTCATGAAGGTAGACGTTTTGATTCTAGTAGATAATTTTGAACGGCAGAGCAAACATTCCCATTGGTATGGCCAAGCATAGAAGCGCCAAGAGACAGAACAGCCGCAGAAGACAGGCGCAAACTGAGATTCTGTATTGGAACTTCTAATAGTCGCCTCCTAATCGATGAGTAGCGACGGCAAAAAAGAAGAAAGTGCTCTATTGTTTCCGGCTCCGCACAATACGGACACAATGGGGAGATCGCAAGACCAGGCCTGTATAGGTAAAAATTTAGTTGCGGGAGACTTCGATTTCTTCCTTCGAGTAACGTGGTCGCCCTGACCGGCTGCTCTTTTGCGAAGCCAGAATAAACAAGTTGTTCTGTTGCCAGTCGACTCATCCTTTGCCGGTACCTGCGGATGTTTCCAGCTTTGCCCCAGGCCGCCAGGCCAACGCTACCCTTGGGGCTTGCAACCCTTTTGCAACAACTGGTTGCCAGCGGTGAGATCCCGACAACGGAGGCCAGCAGCGAAGATATGCGGTCAACTGTATGCTGAGCAGCACAACGACCATCCGGGAGCAGTGCAACGAGCCCTGTGTGATGACTGGTTGCCTGCAGCGGAACGACTGCGCTGAATTCTTGGCTGCGAGGTTTGGTGAGTGCGGGACTTTCTTCTTCTGAGTTTTGCCAGGCTTTTGTTAGTGTCAGAAACAGAGCTGATAATTGTGTTGTCGTTGCTGCCGGGTTAGTTTGCGGCAAGACAATAGTAGGCAGTAGAGAAAGCAGCATTCGGAGCAGCCATGGATTTGAAGTCGTTGCGCAAACCGAAATTGCTGGAGCTTGCAAGAGAGTTGGGTCTGGATGTCTCAGACAAACTCAGAAAACCAGAACTGCTAAGGGCTATTCTTGAGTTGGAGGCTGAGGATGACGAGCTGTCGGAATGCCTTGAGACAATTGAGGAGAGGGAGCAAAAAGAGGAGCGCGAACGTAAAGAACAAAAAGAGAAAGACGAGCGCGAACGTAAAGAACAAAAAGAAAAAGAGAAAGACGAGCGCGAACGTAAAGAACAAAAAGAGAAAGAGGAGCGCGAACGTAAAGAGCAAAAAGAGAAAGAAGAGCGCGACCGTCAACACGCTTTGGAAATGAAGCGTCTCGAGGTAGAGATGGAACGCGCTCGTAATGGAAGTCAGGCACACGGTGCAGGAGAACGGGTATCGTTCAAAATGACTGACCTGATGCGGCCGTTTAAGCTTGGAGAGGACATTGGTTTGTTCCTGGTTAACTTTGAGCGAACGTGCGAGAAGCAGGGGTTCTCTCGGGAAACGTGGCCACAGCGCTTGCTCACTTTGTTACCCGGCGAGGCGGCCGACGTAGTCGCTCGCTTGAAGAGAGAGGAGGCAGAGGATTTCGACCAAGTGAAATCGAGTCTGCTAAAAAAGTACAGGCTGTCAGCGGAGGCGTTCCGTCGGAAGTTTCGGGAAAATGAAAAAGGCAGAAGCGAGTCATATACAGAGTTTGCCTACAAGCTTATGTCAAACATGCAGGAGTGGCTCAAAGAAGAGAAAGCGTTTGGTGACCACGAGAAAATTCTGCAGTGTTTCGGGCTGGAACAGTTTTATAGTCGGTTACCTGAGAACGTGCGGTACTGGGTCTTGGATAGGCCAGACGTTAGTACTGTGGCTAAAGCCGCCGAGCTAGCCGAGGAGTTTGTGACGCGTCGGGCTCGCGGAGCTAGGGACGGTCAAAAGGGTGAATTTGGCTCCAAGTCTGAGAGGCCGAAGTTCACACCCATGAGAGCAAGGGGGGGGGGGGGGGGGGGGACACGTAGTGCGGATGCGAGTGAAAGCAGTCCGACCGAACGTAAGGAGACGGCGGCAGCCGAAGCCGAACGCAGAAAGCGGTTCGAGACGAGGCAAGCGCGCGCGCGTGTGTTATACGTGCCAGAAGCCGGGTCACTTTTCGGCGCAGTGTCCAGAAACAAAAACAAAAGTCGTGTTTTTGTCATTATGCAGCACTGACGAGAACATGAAGCTTCTCGAGCCTTACATGCGAGACTTCCTCGTGAACGGGAAAGAGTGCCGAGTGCTTCGTGATTCCGCAGCTACAATGGATGTAGTTCACCCCTCTTACGTAGAACCCGATATGTTCACGGGCGAGTGCGCATGGATCAAACAAGCCGTGGAAGCTCATAGCGTGTGTCTGCCCGTAGCAAAAGTGCTTATTGAAGGACCTTTCGGAGCAATTGAGACGGAGGCCGCAGTGTCATCTATGCTGCCCCCCCCCCCCCCCCCCCCCAGTACCCGTACCTATTTTCGAACAGGTCCGATCACCTCCTGCGCGAGAAGGGGCTTTTGTTTGGTGAGGCTAGCGTTCAGGCCTTAACCAGATCGAGAGTTCGGGAGCTCGCTGCAAAGGCGGTAGTTGCGGGGCCGACGTTGTCGAACAATGAGAAAGGGTCGGAGGCGCAGCAAGCTGATATTCAGAGCACGTCCGAACTGAATAAAATTGAGCCTGTAGCGTTGAAGGCACCAGGTACTGGAGAGGAAATGCCCGACACGGGAAAGTTAGAAGTGCTATCTGCAGATTTGCTCATCGCGCCTACGTCCGATGGACTTAATAGGTTGCTAAAAGTCAGCCGGTCGGCTTTGATAGCCGAGCAAAAAAAGGATGGCAGCCTAGAAAACATGCGCTGCAATGTCAAAGAAGGTATCGCCAAGAAAAATGCTCGTTTTGTGGAAAGAGGTGGGGTCCTGTACCGGAAGTATCTAGACCGCAGAGGAGTCGAGTTCGATCAGCTGATCGTGCCTCAGTGCTACCGTCAGGATCTGTTGCGCTTGTCGCATGGCGGTTCGTGGTCCGGACACCTAGGAGTTAAGAAGACTAAGGACCGTCTCTTGCAAGAGTACTATTGGCCAGGGTGTTTTCGTGACGTAGAACACTTTGTGAGGACATGTGACACCTGTCAGCGGGTGGGCAAACCAGGGGACAAATCGAGGGCGCCGTTGAAGTTGGTACCTATCATTACGGAGCCTTTTAGACGGCTCGTTATTGATACAGTGGGACCTCTGCCGGTAACAGCCACGGGGTACAGACACATTTTGACTGTGATCTGCCCAGCGACAAAGTTCCCTGAAGCAGTGCCGCTTAAAGAACTCAGCTCAGTTGAGATAGTCAATGCACTACTGTCCATATTTGCGCGAGTTGGTTTTCCTGCGGAAATCCAGTCAGATCAGGGCACAGTGTTTACTAGCGCTTTGACGACAGCCTTTCTCGAAAGGTGTGGGGTAAAGCTGTTACACAGCTCAGTGTACCACCCACAGTCGAATTCCGTTGAGAAGCTCCACTCCGTCATGAAGCGCGTGTTGAGAGCATTGTGTTTTGAGCAACAAAGTGATTGGGAGCTGTGTCTGCCTGGGGTGATGTTTGCATTAAGGACCGCGCCGCATGCGGCTACGGGGTTTTCGCCAGCTGAGCTGGTGTACGGTCGCTCGCTGCGGTCTCCGCTTCGCATGCTTCGAGACTCGTGGGAAGGCAGGGGCGACGACCCAGTCGTGGTCGAGTACGTGCTTAGTCTCCTCGAACGCTTAAGAAGGGCACAGGAGTTGTCAGGTGAAGCAATGGCAAAGGCCCAGCAGAGGGCCAAGGTTTATTATGATCGGACAGCCAGGGCCCGTCGTTTTGAGGTGGGCGATGAGGTAATGATATTGCGCACATCGCTAAAAAACAAACTCGACGTGCAGTGGGAGGGCCCAGCACGGATTGTTCAAAAACTGTCGGATGTGAACTACGTGGTGAGTCTGCCAGGAAAGCGGAAAGCACAGCAAGTTTACCACTGTAATCTGCTCAAACCCTATAGACAACGGGAAGCAGTGGTGTGTATGATGGTAAACGTTCCCGAAGAGCTTCCGGTCGAGCTTCCGGGACTAGGCTCAGTGACGAACAGGGAAGACACTGATCAGGTCATTAGTGACTTACTCAGTAAAGCACCGCTGTCGCCTGAGCAGAAAACCGAACTACACCAACTCTTACAAGAGTTTCAAGGTCAGTTCTCTGAGAGGCCTGGTAGGACTTCTGTCCTTACTCATGATATAGAACTTACCTCCCCAGAGCCAGTACGATCCAAGGCGTACCGGGTGTCACCCCGCCAGCGCGATATTATGGAGGCTGAGGTAAAGAAAATGCTACAGCTCGGAGTTATTGAGGCGGGTGAGAGTGATTATACCTCCCCTTTGATTTTAGTTGAGGTACCGGGCAAGGAACCTCGTCCTTGCGTCGACTACCGCAGGCTTAATTCCATCACTAAGGATCAAATTTATCCGATCCCTAACATCGAGGAGCGCCTTGAGAAAGTTAGTAGCGCTCAGTTTATTTCCACCCTAGATCTTGTCAGGGGTTATTGGCAGGTTCCACTTACAGAAGAGGCTAGTAGGTATGCGGCGTTCATTTCACCAATGGGAACATTCCGTCCTAAAGTTTTGAGTTTTGGTTTGAAGAACGCGCCATACTGCTTTTCAAGCCTCATGGACAAAGTGTTGCGGGGACAGGAAGAATTCGCTTTACCGTATTTAGACGACGTAGCGATATTCTCCGCATCCTGGTCTGAGCATATGGCACACTTGCGGGCAGTGCTAACCCGGCTGCGCGAAGCGGGCTTGACAGTCAAGGCTCCCAAGTGCCAATTAGCACAGGCCGAGGTTGTCTACCTCGGTCACGTGATTGGACAGGGTCGTCGCCGGCCCTCTGAAATAAAGGTGGCCGCTGTGCGAGACTTCCCGCAACCGCGTACGAAGACCGATATTCGGTCGTTCTTAGGTGTCGCCGGCTACTATCAGAGGTACATCCCCAGGTACTCCGATATTGCGGCTCCCCTGACGGATGCTCTAAGAAAAACAGAGCCCCAAACAGTCGTCTGGGGCGAGACAAAGGAAAGAGCTTTTAGCGCCCTAAAGAGCGCCCTAACAAGCCAGCCTGTGCTACGATCGCCAGACTACACAAAAGGGTTCGTTGTTCAGTGCGATGCTAGTGAGCGAGGCATGGGCGTTGTACTGTGCCAAAGGGACAATGGAGAAGTGGAACACCCCGTCCTGTATGCTAGTCGTAAGCTGACCTGTCGTGAGCAGGCGTACAGCGCCACCGAGAAAGAGTGTGCGTGTCTCGTGTGGGCCGTTCAGAAATTGTCATGCTACCTAGCCGGCTCGAGGTTTGTCATTGAGACGGATCACTGCCCTCTCCAATGGCTGCAGACCATCTCTCCCAAAAATGGCCGCCTCCTGCGCTGGAGCCTCGCTTTGAAACAATATTCCTTTGAGGTGCGTTACAAAAAGGGGAGTCTCAACGGTAACGCCGATGGCTTAAGTCGAAGCCCCTAACGTGGGAATCCGCCTCAAAGTTGTTTGTTACTGATGTTTTCTTCCTGAGGCAGGATTTTTAACATATTGCTTTTGTTTAGTGTTTCAAAGTGATTATGTGCTTTCTAGTGCAATTTTCCAATTTGTGGACGCGTTCTGAGTGCTGCTTGACTACTGTAAGGAACTAGGCAGTAGTATAAAAGGGGAAAGAGCCTGGCAGAGCTTAGTGAGGGTTGTCTCGTACTTGCTAACTGAGCGGTTGCGTTTCGGCGTAGTTCTAACGCTTGCTGGGAACGAGCACAAAAATGGCAACTCTCCCGAAGTGACTTTGCAGTGTCCTGTGTGATCCTGAACCCGAGAACGAGGCCTTCTCTGTGCGCTGCGCTCAAGCAACGTCGAGGGACGACCGGTTTCGATTACGAGCATCATCGAGCGACATCCCTCTGGACAGCGGATGCAGTCCCCTGACCATCGGGATCTCCTTCTCCCGGCGGGGCGGTCTGTTACGTTTCGCCTGCGACGCGCGGTATAGCCGGCGCGGATGCAACAGACGCCGGGGCTTCGTTCAAAGTGGCGGTCATTTTTGGCCCGTTCAGTGCTGCCGTAACGCCTCCCGCCAAGCGCGTCCAGGCAGGTTTCAATGCCACGTATCGTCGTGTGTGCGTGTGTGTGTGTGTGTGTGCATGTTGGTGCCCACGCTTGTCAAAGCGCGGCAGCCGGGGAGAGGAGCTCCCCAACTGGGAGGCGAGGAGGTCTGACCGGCGCCGGCCTGGCGGACGCGCACGTCACGTCTGAACATGTCAGAGCGTCGCCGTATCGGGCGCCTCATCCCAAGCCGTTCCTTCTTGCCCTCGACTCCGTGGGTATAAAGGGAGCTGCCCCGGACGCCAGAGAGACTTCGATTTCTTCCTTCGAGTAACGTGGTCGCCCTGACCGGCTGCTCTTTTGCGATGCCAGAATAAACAAGTTGTTCTGTTGCCAGTCGACTCATCCTTTGCCGGGACCTTCGGATGTTTCCAGCTTTGCCCCAGGCCGCCAGGCCAACGCTACCCTTGGGGCTTGCAACCCAAATGCAACAAGAGCTCCTCGCTCTAAGAGCAGAAGTGGGCGCAGTTTGTATGCAGCTGCTCCAGAAAACAAAACGCAACCGAATTCCAAGATTGGCCGGATATACATTTTATAAATCAGCAGAAGAGCATGTCTGCGCACACCGCAGCGAGGGCTTCTCATCCTTCGCAGAAGGCCTACCGCCCGAATCCCTTTCGCAGCAACCTGATCTATATGTGACCGCCAAGAGAGAGAGGAGTCATAAGTTACCTCGAGATACTTTAGGGAACATACCTGAGGAATGACATGATGACGATAAGACAATGAAATGTGTACCTGTTGAGTAACCGGAAAAGGTAACAAAGCGCACTTGTTTACATTAAGACTTAAGTGTAATTCAGATAACCATCGGTCAAGGGAATTTAAATATGACTGTAAAACCATATACACAGAATGTAAATCACTCGCAGCAGCAAAGAAAGCTATATCGTTTGTATACACGTACGTAGTCACGTCAGGGGAAGTCGGAATCGAACTGAGTAAGAGGTTGAATAGAACAGGGGAGAGAACTGCACCTTGAGGCACACCTCTAGATTGATAAAATTTCCTTGTAGAAACTCCGCGTTGACAACAATAAAATTCTCTGTCAGCCAGGAAAGCTGACACCCATTCCACAAAATAACTTGGCAAGCCCAGAGAACGTAGTCTGTACATCAGAGGCCCATGTTCGACACTGTCATATGCTTTCGAGATGTCTAGAGTTACCAGCGCAGCATACTGTCGACGCCGGCGCGCTAGTCGGACACGGCTTTCGAGGTCAGTATGCGCACACCATATAGTGCACCCAGGCTTGAAACCAATCTGACAGGGGTTAAGTAGTCCCTTTTCAGTAATAATGGGCATGATTCGTCCATACAGCACGCGTTCAACCAATTTCACCAGATTCGATGTCAATGAAATTGGTCGAATGTTGTCTAAGACCAACCCTTCGCCTGGCTTTTTAAGCACCGGGATAATTTTGGAAACATGCCATACATCCGGGATCCATGGGGTTCTAATAGAGTAATTTACCAGCTCCAATATAGCATTGGGGGATTCGTCGAACAGTATTTTAATCATCGCAGAGGTGACACGGTCAGGACCAGGAGCTGCAGAAGGTAACCGATTTATCTCCTGGGAGAGCTCAGAAACCGAGATATTAAGGAAATCATCATAGTGATTCCCAAGCAGTTGTGGACGAGAGAGTGCAGCCGAAAAACGGTGTTCCAAGCCTTTGCCAATTTCTTCTAATGACCCTGCAAGCTCTACTGGAGTCAGCACATTAGAGGGAGTGTTGTTAGGCGGTGGCATCCTGTTCCTTGACCTCAGAAAGCGAAACAAGGCTTGTCTGTTATTAGGTTTTGATAGATGGTCATAATTCTCTTCATCATATTTTTCTTTTGCCCTAGCGACTGTGCGCTTGAAGGTAGCTGCAAAAAACTTATAATCGATCCAATTCCGGGGACATTGATTATGGATAAGTTTCTTCCAGGCTGCCTTGCGCCGCCTATAATCCTTTGAACATTCTGCATTCCACCAAGGGCTCTGAGAAGTGCCTATGCTATCGCACACTGTAAACTCTGATTTCCTTCCTACCCGATCTAAAATAGAGCATAAGCCTAACACCCTGCTCTCCTGAGACAAATTCGGCAAAGAGTGTAGTTCTGAACTGAGTGAACTTTTGAACTTGTTGTAATCGACTAGGGTGCAACTGAATCTGCCGATAGAAGTCATCGGACACACAATGTCAAAAGTGAGTGGGAAATGGTCACTGTTTGTTGCAGAGTCAACCGGAGTCCAGGAGGAAACTGCTACCCCTGGGGTTGAAAACGTTAAATCCAATGCTGATCGGGAGTGCCCACGGAGAAAGGTCGGAAAACCCGAGTTATGACAGTTTAGGTTATTCACACAAGCCCAATCCCATAAACGCAAACCGCACTGGTCTGTTCGATAACCCCAAGTCAAGTGATGCGAATTGAAATCCCCAACAAGCAACACATGTGATCTGCTGACAGAGAGTAAGGAATCTAATGGCCGAGTGTCATGAACCCCAGATGGAAAATATACATTTGCGACAGTAATGGGATGGAAACCAGGAACTGAAAGATCCACTGCCTGAATTTCGCAATGAGCGTCCACCCGCTGAAACACCAATCGTGCCTTGTGACAGAATCTGGATGAAACCAGCAGAAGCAAACCGCCCCCCCTTGATGGACGGTCCATTCTAAAAATTCGATAATGTTCCATTTGAAATGAAAACTCTTTCGACAACCAGGTTTCTTGAAGCGCAATGACATGAGGAGAAAATCGATTTGAAAGAGTTACTAAATTAGTGAAAGCTGATTGAATGGAACGGCAGTTCCACTGCAGCACTCTCAGAGACCCTATTCTGCCGAGAGATCTGCAGCAGCAACTGCGCTTTCCAAAATGCTGTGGTGACCAGTTTTTCCTGAATTACTCTTTTTTGTTTTGGATTGAGGGGAGCTAGACGGACCAGCAACGGCCAAATGAGACCGGCTACGTTTCTGATCTCGATCATCGAGCTCCATCAGCTCAACACACCCATCAATTGCTCCGGTCGTGACTTCAGGTACATGAGTTGGAGGCGTGCGCTCTTTTTGCAGCTGCATTGAAACAAGGGAAGGCGTCTCCGCACTGAATTCAGTAGGTACTGCAGGATCCACGGATGACTTCAACGCAGCATTGGAGGTCATTATTGAAGAGGTCATTTGCGCCACCATGACTTGCGATATGCACTCTGTTACTGAATTCACTAGCCCATCCATGACCTTGGCCATTGCCTTTTCAACCGCTGTAGCAATCGCATCTGACAGGCTTGAATCCACGACCGCAGTCGTCTGCCGTGCTGCCACACTTGAGTACCCGTACGTCCTTTCCTTAACAATAGCCATAGCCTCGCGCCTTGAGCACCGGCGCTTTTCTAACACTTCCAGCACCTTAACCTCCTCAGCCCTTGCAGGACAATTAGAATATGTGGCGGAGTGACTACCGCTGCACAAGCAACACATCTCATCTTTTGAACACCTTCCTACACGGTCATGATTACCACCACACACACTGCACCTTGAGCTCGACTTGCAGGCGTTCGCGCTGTGGCCAAACCTCCAGCAATTGCGGCATTGAAGTGGCCTTGAAGAATACGGATCGACCCTGAAAACCAGGGGCCACACCTTCAACTCATATGGACAGGAGAGACCCGCAAAGGTGGCAATTACCGTTTCAGTTGGAAGTTTTGTTTCCTCAACGACCCGAGTGCACCGATGTACAGAAATCACCCCTGCGGAGGAGAGTTTCTCTAGCGTTTCCTTAGGGCTAAGGCGTGGGTCAACCCCTCGCACCAGCCCTTTAGAGCACGCCAAGTGCGGCGGTATAAATGCGCTTACCGACTGGCTTCCAAAAGCTGTGCACGTTAACAAATCCATGATGCAGGCCTGGTCGGCCGACCTGCACACCACGCCTCCTCTGCCGTACTGCCGGACATCACAGATTTTTAAGAAGTGAGGCGTAATCGCCTGTAGCGCAGTCTGAACCGCATCCGGGTTATTGAGTCGAATGGCGCCACCATCCGATGGAACCAAGGCCACGGGAATAGTGCCGACGCCACCCCGAGAGAAGGCGTCCAGGGGGAGTTGGTTAGGGGGGAGGCTGGCCGATCAGGGGGAGTTCCCCTGGCCAGGAGAGGACGTCGACATGCGCCCCTAGCGACCTGCAAGCGCCCTGCAAACGCGAAAGACAATCAAGCAATCAGAAGCTAGTGATACGAACAGTCACCGCCCAGTGAGACCACGCCCGCCTGTGGGAACAGGGACAGCCACGTCCACGAACTTCTTGCGGCTATAGGAACAGTTTGCTCAACTGGCAACGGTTGCGCCTCTCCAGAGATTCCTTTTCTCTCTCTCTCTCTGGGTAATTAATCTTCGCCCAACGGTTTTTCGTCGTCGCTGCTCACACAGTCGACCAAGGGCACCCGCCAAACTTCTAGGAATCCGCGGCCGTTACGACGGGAAGGCCGATGGCCTCGTTGGAGATGGGTCGAAGGGTATCAGGTGTCCCTCGGAGGGCGACGCTTCTCTGCAGTCAGTCCGTCTGGTGCCAGCCGCCGACCTCCTCCGCCACCTCGAGCCATTACGCAGCCCGTCGTGTCCGCTGCTAGTAAGGCCGCCTGTCAGCCTGTACACACAAACGCACAAACGAACCCGTCTGCGCGCGCCGGTGGGGGTGGGGGGGGGGGGGGAAGCACCGCACAAACCGCAGGGAAGACTGCGGTTGCGTAGGGCACCGCGCGCAGCCTCTCCTCTCTAGCCGTCTGGCTGTCTTTGCGCGTCAGTCTTCTGCATCGCCCGCCGCATTCCCCACCACCGTCTTCGCCGACATGTCTGGGTCGATAAATTTGAAGGCAGGGAAAATGTCTTGGGCACTGGTCGCCGGGTTAGTTCTTTTCAGCAATGCCGGGGCCTCCCGTATGCGGCCCTTCACACATGGTAGCCGCTGAATCCCGCAGTGCTCTGAATTTCTTGCCATTTATCACCACGTCCCGCATGTATGGCTCCAGCAATTTAAGGTTTTCCTCCGACTCTCGCATGCACGCGAACGCCATCTTTTGCTGTTTGCAGTTCAGTGAGATGTGATCCTCCTTGTTGTAACTATAGCAGACAATGGGCTTTCGCACTTCAAACGCGCGAGCTGCTGGTACCTGCTGTTTCGGCGAATCGGTTGATTTGGGTGACAATCTTTTTTTCGCTACCTCCTCCTTTTGATCCCGCGTCCTCTGTTCGGTGATCCCGGCGTGCTGGTGGCACCCTTCGTTCGGGGATTCTCTTTAAATAGGTTTCTCCCTTTCCTAACCTGTTATCGTACCCTGCCTTGCTTTGGAGGTTTCGGCGAACGTAATACTCATCTGCGAGCTGTGCCACTTTGTCTAGGTCTATATCTGCTAGCCTATCTTTCAGCCATATCCTCAGATCTTCTGGAATCGCGCTATAGTACTGCTCTAGTGCGATGCACTCCAGTACCTTGTCATGACTTCCGTGCATCTCAGCGGTCTTAAGCAACTCATTTAGTTGACTTTAAGCCGGTACGCGAAGTCAGTATGCGACTCTCCGCCTTTCTTTGCCTGCCTGAGTCGCTTCCTAAAGGCTTCAGCAGGAAGCCGGTAATTTCTAAGCAGTGCTCTCATTACCTTCTCGTAGTCGTCACACTATTCCCGTGAGAGGCGAGCCACCACTTCGGCCGCCTCGCAAGGAAGGAGAGGAAGTAACTTCTCTGACCAAGCGCTCTTGTCGATGTGCACCTTCCCACACGTTCGAGATTTACCAAAAAGAGTGCAATATCGCCTCCCACGCGGTATGGTGAGACGAGATCCTGCAATCTTTGCCTCCCTTGCTCCTCTATCGATGCTACAGGACTAAGATGCGCCATATTCCCTCCGTTCGACGCGATTTTGAGCTCCTTCATTTTTCGAGCATGTTCTCTCGCTTTTTCCTCTGCCTCACGGACCTCCCGTCTCTCTTGAGCCAACCGAAGCTCTTCTTTTTCTTTCTGCTCGCACGACTCCCGTCTTTTCTGCTCTTCTTTGCGTCCAACAATCGTTTCCCAAGCCTCGTCGACCTAATCAATAGTCACCTCCTCCTGCCGCATAACCTCGAGAATTTCTTTTTTCTTTTCGCAGAACGTAGCGAAATCCCCAGTTCCTGGTAAATTTCGAGCAGATCCTGCACTATTAACTTCTCCATCGTGAGTTCCACCATGCGTTATAAAGCCCACTAAAACGAAAGCCCTAGCTTGAAGTGAACAAAAAAGTTTCCCTAAATCAATTTCCCAGACAACAGGAACCCGCACCTAGCATCTGCCTGTGCTAGTACGGTCTGGCGAAATGAACGGAAAACACTGGGCACTCACCCTGGCAAGGTATAGCCGACGCCCTTCAGTCCCGTAGCTGCCGAGGTCCGTTGGAGCCGGTAACTTCACGCGGACGTCCCACAGCTGCCATCCAGTTGTTGGGATTCAGGTAGCGTGGCTAGGCCGGAGAAGAGACGAGGACGATCGGAGGAAGAAAACTTGGAAAATTTTATGCAAAGACTATTTACATCCTGTACAGGTGAGAGAAATTGAGAGTGCTTCTCAGTAAAGAGAGCTTCTTAGCAGTCGGGAGTCTCTACCAGCAAAAGGGTATCTCTCAAGAGGGGGGCTCTCCCCTGGTACCAAACCAGCAGATCGTTAAAAACTCATCGTATTCCCCAGATCCCTAGCTGGGGAATACAGTTCGAAGAATGATGTCCAATCAAACGATGGCACTGATGGTACCACCCACGGCAGGGCGGTCCTGATGTTCTCTCGCAGCTCGGTCGATGGAAAGGGAACAGGACCCGGTCACGTTGTCGTCCACACGGCCTCCAGGTGGGCGCGCACGTGGGTCCTGACTGCGCCCATGTGGAGCAGGAAGGCGCTTGCATGACACAGGAATGCGGGCTGTCTCCCAGCAGGGGTTGAAATATCTTGTACTGATGACCGGAACGAGGAACCTCTGTCGAAGGCGCAGCTCTCGGGCAATTGTTCAACCCCAGCGTGACTGAAGAGAACATTCAGTTCGCGACCTGATGGCATGTTCGAACACGGGTGGCGCCATTGTCGAAGCTGCTTCCGACATTCCTGCAACCACGTTTCTTCCAGAGGGCTCATTCACCTTCGCGGTGGTTTTCAGGGAATCCCATGTCCAAATTCACCGAACTCAACAGTAGGAAGTAAGCGCGAGCACAACAATATGCAGCGCACCCACCCTGCCACCCTGGCAGTTAAATTAATGGTTGATCGCGAAAGGGTGGTCAGCCAATGAGCGCTACGGCCTATTACCGCACCCTCCGCGGTTGCTCAGTGGTTAGGGCGCTCGGCTACTTATCAGGAGTTCCCGGGTTCGAACCCCACCGCGGCGGCTGCGTTTTTATGGAGGCAAAACGCTAAGGTGCAAGTGTGCTGTGCGATGTCAGTGCACGTTAAAGATCCCCAGGTGGTCGAAATTATTCCGGAGCCCTCCACTACGGCACCTCTTTCTTCTTTTATTATTTCCCTCCCTCCTTTATCCCTTCGCTTACGGCGCGGTTCAGGTGTCCGCCGATATATGAGACAGATACTGCGCCATTTCCTTTCCCCAAAAACCAATTATTATTATTAACGCGACAGCATTAAGGAGTTCGTGCCGCAGAAAAGCCGGTGTCGTCGGCGTCTTTGGCCGTGCGCGAAAAATGGCGCATATCGATGTACAGCTGAACCGCGCCGAAAGGGAAGGAATTTTAACGCGACAGCGTTAAGGATTGATTGATTGATTGATTGATTGATCGATCGATTTTTCCTTCCCTTACGGCGCGATTCGGGCGTCCAGCGAGTAATGTGAGACAGGCGTCATTTCCTTTCCTTAAAAGCAATTGTTCAATTCTCCATCCCTTACGGCCCGGTTCAGGTGTCCGCGAGAAATGTGAGACAGGCGCCCTTTCCTTAAATTGTCCAACGGGCCACGCTGTCGCGTCTCACTCTTAAAGACGAAGCTTAAGCGTCCTCCAAATTTTATTGCTGCAGTGCCGCGTGTCTGACACAACGTTGTCAGCGCTAATGCATGCAGCCCACATCTATCTCTCTCGCAACACCGCCACGTACCTTAAAGCGCGAATAAGGCGTCAACTGACCCAGGGACCCAGTTATGCACCCTTCCTTCCCTCAAAATCATTGGCGTCTAGAACGTTGTCAACGCCAACGCCGACAGCTTTCGCTTTGTATATCCTGGGGCTAGATTACGCAACTATGACAAATTCTGTCACAAGTTATGGACAGTGACGTCAAAATCACGTCACGATAAGACATCACCACGTGACGCAACGAGGAATCAGCCAATTACAGCAGGGCGGTGCCCCGAAACCATTCAAGGGACCGTCTGCTTAATTTTTTTTGTAAAAAATAAGAAATAACCAACGATGAAAATAACTTATTTTATTTTGTCAAAACATTGTGTTTAAAGTTCGAAAATATTAAGCAAAACAAAAAGCGTTCGAAGTTGTGCTATTAAATTGACTGGTGGGTAACCTTCGGTGCCGCGGGGGTGTGCTGACGGCAGTAAAAAGGCCGCTTTGCACTAAAGCAGCTGTTTCACACCGTGTTATTGTTTTCTACGCGGCGTCTGAAATCAAGCTACTGTGCGGTTGACCGAAGTGTGCAGAAAAATTTCAACGAATGCAGTGAAGGCTACGTGCCTGCCAAGGGAACTTGCAAGGAGCGCACGGAACGAAATCGACGAAGACAGCTTGTTGAAGGCTTTGTTCTTCGGCTCTTTCGATAGACGACAAAAATGACAAAAGTTGAGGTTTTGCAGTATGTGACGAGTGGTTGTTTGTTTCTTTCCCCTTGAGAAACAGAAGACGACCACGATGTGCCATTTTCTGTGAAAAATAATGTGCTTTGCCAGCAAAAAGCGTGTCTTATTTATATGTAGCTGTGTATCACAGAGGTGATGACGGAACCCACCCCTTCTGCACGCTAAGTTAGCAGATTGCCCGCAACACCCGCTGTACGCATTTGCTAACCGTCGTGCAATGTAGACGTGTGCCTCGCTACCAATGGCAGTCTGAAAGCCACCCATGGCAAATAACCGCAGTGCACACAGCACCTGCCGCCGCACCGACAGCGCGCTCGTACGCAAACCTCCCAGTTCATCGGCGAGTTCGTCGCACATGCACTCCACAGTGTGCTTCTCCAGTCGAAAAAGGCGTCGAAACAGCTCGTCCGGCAAGTCAAGCGCTTCTTCGTGCGCCCTCCTTTGCCGTTGCTCGCGCCAGCGCAGCCGCCTCAGTCGTATGGCCGCGTACACCGCCGCCATTTTCTGTCACAAACTCAACGGTCAAATTGACAGCCTCAAAACTATGACAAAAAACTGTCAATAATCACCTGAATAATTAGGTGTGCAACGTCATCACTTCTGTCATATCCGTGACGTCATCAGCAGCCACCCATGACGCAAAAAAGCAATATGGCCGCTGGCCACAACCGACCAATAGGAGCGAGGCTTAATGACGCCTTTGTGACATGTTTTTGACAATTTTCCTAATTGACAGTTACGTAATCTAGCCCCTGAATTAGCTGAGCTAATCCACATTCATTTTTTTCTGCTGCTTTTTTAGAAAATAGCTCGCTAATTTTTAACTAGCTACTAATTTCTAAAAAGCTATTTTCTGCTTGAATGCTTCAGGTAATAGTACAGCACTCAGCATTTACCGCGTGAGCGCGAAATTTCCCGAGGAGTGCGCCGATGAGGACGACTGCACTCCAGGGGCCGGATTAATTGCGAACCGCTCTCAAGTTTGACACCGTGACGTCAAATGACAGCACGGCGAGACGCCGATCGCGGAATCAAGCAATTAGCACCAAGGTTACAGTGGCTGTACTGCTGTGCACAAGCAGCTAGTGCTCGTTTGCATGGCATAAAACGCGATTGTATCGGTTGTACTGGTGCTTGTTTACGCAATGCGACAACTATAGACTGTTGCAACGCGAAAAAGCGCACTGCAATATGCTTCTCTCGATTAAACCACTCGCTTTTATTCGCACTGGAATTTTACGCAGAGATGGCATACGACCTTTTTTTCAGTGAGGTGGCTCCGCACCGTAGCAGGCGATTTTCCGTGACCGTATGGCAACAGGCACCTGCGCGCCGCTGCTTATAGAAGCCGGGTTCCGTCTGCCTTTGGGCTGACAAGTTTGTTTTTTTCGAGGAGGGAACTTGGCTGAAGGCATCAATAATTTTTTAATCCTGCCATGTTCGCGATTTGAAAGAAATTGTGTCGGAAACGGGCGTCAAGTGTCGGCCCGGTGCATCGCGCTTACATGCTTCTCTGCGCCCTCGAAATCAATCAACTCGAGGAAATATTCTTTTCATCACTTAGGCAAGTTTTAAGGGTTCCTCTTTCTTACCCAGCTGCCACCGACCAAGTACCTGGTCGAAGCAACCTGCAGCTGCGAGGTATGGCGTTGGAGGAAAATGCAAACATGACGCTGCTGTGGCAGCTTTTGGGAGAGGAGCGACACACTGCCGAAAACTGCAGTGACCTTCAAGCATACGGAATACCGAGCTGCAGGAAAGTGTACCCAAAAAGTTTAAGGGTGGCCAAATCAGACAAACTAGAACGTATTAAAAGCCCTTATGAAGTCCTCTTCTCGCGAAGAGTGATAAGGTTTTGCATTTCATGTGTGTGAAGTTAATTTATCTCATGGCATCGTACATTGCATGCTACGACAAAAGGCAAACAGCGATGGTTCTCAGATATCTTGACGGTGGTATGTTGGATGTTCGTTATTTATGGGTACTGCAAAGCCACTGAAGGTGCAGTATGTGGTCAACCATTTTGGAGGCATTAAGTACGGTCTGAATGACCACTTGCGAGACGAAGAATTGGGAGAGTGCGAAGCCCTTCCTACAAGCTAAAACAATCAAGAAGGCATAATAGAACTGTTTAAATGGGACAAGGGATCGTGGCCCGAATGCCGAGCGGCGCAAGTTTGATACCGAAGAAACGACTTTCCCGGGGTTTGTGTACTTTGTGTAAGGTTGTGTAATGCATCTGCGGAATATGTCTTAGTCTCTCAGATGCATAGAAGCAGACATTTATCATCAACTTGCCATAATGGCTCCAGAGAACATGGCCGCGCTCTCCATGACCACCCAGAACAAAGTTCATGGGAAAGAAGAAAAGATTCCGCGCATAACTGGAACTAAGGTGGGCAGTCTTAAACGAAGAATTAATCAGAAATGTGGTATGGCGTGACGTAATCGCCAGTAGCATGTCGGGAGACTATACAAACATCCCGCGCCCCTCTTTCGCTTTTATCTGAACTCCGGGAATGTAAACTACATACACGAAAGCATCCGCTGCTTAGAAAAAAAGGCAAAAAGAAAAAGTATTTGTTTTTCAGCAGCCGCAAGACAAAGGGCGCATATTGTGCTCGGTAGAAGCGCTTGAATATGATTCATTACCGAGCGACCGCAGCGGTGGCCTAGTGGTTTGAGCATCCGCCTCGAATGCGGGAGGTGCAGGGTTCGATCCCCAGTGCCGTCGGGTACCCACCGGTGGTGCAATGGGTGCAAGCTTTCCCCTGCCTGGTGCTCGACTTCTTTAGGGTGAAATGCTTGGGAACTGGGTCTCTGACCCCACCTTGTGCAATGAAAATGTATACCTTATGCCATGGCGCTCTCTTGCCAAAGCTGCCCTTGCGCCATAAAAATTCATGATCATCATCATTACCGAACCGCTGCTGTGGCTCAGTGGTTAGGCGCTCGGCTACTGATGCGGAGTTCCCAAGTTCGAACCCGACCGTGGCGGCTGCGTTTTTATAGAGGCAAAACGCTAAGGCGCCCGTGTGCTGTGCGATTTCAGTGCACGTTGAAGATCCCCAGGTGGTCGAAATCATTCCGGAGCCCTCCACTACGGCACCTGGTTTCTTTCACTCCCTCTCTTATCCCTTCCCTTACGGCGCGGTTCAGGTGTCCAACGATATATGAGAAAGATACTGCGCTATTTCCTTTCCCCAAAAACCAATTATATATATGTGCGTGCGTGCGTGCGTGCGTGTGTGTGTGTGTGTGTGTGTGTGTGTGTGTGTGTGTGTGCGTGTGTGTGTGTGTGTGTGTGTGTGTGTGTGTGTGTGTGTGCGTGCGTGCGTGCGTGCGTGTGTGTGTGTGTGCGTGCGTGTGTGTGTGCGCGTGTGTGTGTTTAAAGTTGTAAAATATTAAGCAAAAGAAAAAGCGTTCGAAGTTGTGCTAATAAATTGGCTGGTGGGTATCTTTTGCTGCCGCGGGGATGCGCTGACGGCGGTAAAACGTCAAGCCGTTTTGCACGAAAGCAGCCGATTCCGCGCCGTGTTATTGTTTGTTACGCGGCGTCTGAAATCAAGCCACTGTGTGGTTGCCCTAAGTGCGCAGAAAAATTTCAATGAATGCAATGAAGGCTACGTGACTACCGAGCGAACCTGCAAGAAGCGCTTGGTATGACATCGACGAAGACAACTTGTTGAAGTCTGTGTTGTTCGGCTCTTTCGATCGATGACAAAAATGCCAAAAGGTGAGGTGTTACAGTATGTGATGCATGGCTGTCTGTTTCTTTTCCCCTGGGAAACAGAAGACGACCACGAGGTGCGATTGCCTGGGAAAAATAAACTGCTTTGCCAGAATAAGCGTGTTTTATATATGTGCCACAGAGGTGACCGCGGGAACCCACCCCTTCAGCGCGCTAACTTTGCAGATTGCCCCGAACACCTGCCGCACGCACTTGCTTACCCTCGGTTGTGCGATGCCGACGTGCGCCTCGTTACCAACGGCAGCTTGAAAGCCGCCGGTAGCAAATAACCGCATGGACACAGCACCTGCCGCCGCACCGACAGCTCACTCGCACGCAAACCTCTCAGTTAACTTCGTCGCATAGCCACTCCATAGTTTGCTTCCAGAAAGGCGTCGAAACAGCTTGTCCGGCAAGTCAAACATAGTCAAACGTGTGTTCGGGCGCTCTCCTTCGACCGCCTCGAGGCTGTCATAAAAAACTGCCAGTTAGCGCCTGCATAATTAGGTGTGCACCGTCACCACTTCTGCCACATCAGTGACGTAATCTGCAGCCACCGACGACGCAAAATGGCCACTGGCCACGACCGACCAATAGGAGCGAGGCTAATTGACACCTTTTTGAAAAATGTTTGGCAACTTTCCTAATTGACAGTTGCGTAATGAGGCCCTAGGTTTACAATAATTAAACCACTGCCATTTTTTTGCGTACGTGCGTCTGATCGTATTTCGATCGTCTCACCAACTTGCATCATCATCATCATCAGCCTGACTACACCCATTGCACGGCAAAGGCCTTTCCCATGTCTCTCCAATTAACCCGGTGTTACCTGAAAAGCTATGCAAATATGAAGCGAAAGCTTGTCGGCAATCATTCTGAACTTGCAGCGGCAGAGCGCGCGACGCTTGTTTGGCATGCGGCAATTCGAGACCTTTGCAAACACACAAATCAACACATTCAGGCTAGTCTTTCGCACAATTGGCAATAGAACATAGCATATGTGCGAGACCACTGTTTTCGAAAAGCCAGCTGTATGCTCATGTCGTTTGAAACGAGTTTTCTCTATTTTGTTCAAAAACAAGGTATTCGTATATCGATGTTCGCCTTCTGCCCACTGATGATGTGAGTGTACGAATCCAGGGCGTAATGTGCATAAAAGTGTATATCCTACACGTGCGACAATATTCCGATAGCTTCCTGTCTAGTCGAGGAATAGCGCAATCCCACGCCCCACCGAGGTCCCGATTACGTCGAAACAAGAAATGCCTTTTTTTCTCTTATTTTTCGTTGGTACCCATGTATCCGATTGTGCAACGGGGTCAGATCTCAGCGTCAGCGCCGGAAGTACTTCGTAGGTATAGATAACCAATAACTAGCCGCCCATTGTCAGAGATTTCCGGATAAATCAGCACTGCACGGCCCGTTCCTGGGAAGGCATGAGCGCCACTTCTGTGCCCCTTACCCTCAACAGTAGGTTCCCGGAGTTCCCGGGTACGAACCCGACCGCGGCGGCTGCGTTTTTATGGAGGCAAAACGGTAAGGGGCCCGTGTGCTGTGCGATGTCAGTGCACGTTAAAGATCCCCAGGTGGTCGAAATTATTCCGGAGCCCTCCACAACGGCACCTCTTTCTTCCTTTCTTCTTTCACTCCCTCCTTTATCCCTTCCCTTACAGCGCGTAGGTGTCCAACTATATATGAGGCAGATACTGCGTCGTTTCCTTTCCCCAAAAACCAATTATTATTATTATTATTATTATTATTATTATTATTATTATTATTATTATTATTATTATTATTATTATTATTATTATTATTATTATTATTATTATGCAAACCTGCTTGACGTTTTACCGCCGTGAGCGCATCCCCGCGCCAGCAAAAGTTACCCATCAGCAAATTTAAAAGTACATCTTCGAACGCTTTTTGTTTTGCTTGATATTTTCGAGCTTTAACTACATTGTTTTGGCAAAATAAAATATTCGTTATTTTGATCGCTGCGTATTTCTTAAGTCTTAACAAAAATTTAGCAGACGGCCACTCCCCGTGCAAATAAATGCTCTCGGGGCACCGCCCTGCTGTAATTGGCTGATTCCTCGTTGCGTCAAGCGGTGACGTCTCATCGTTTGGTTACATTGACGTCACTGTCAATAACTTTTCACAGAATTTGTGACAGTTGCGTAATCCGGCCCAGCTTTAATGTGCACCGACATCGCAAGGCGCCCGTGTGCTGTGCGATGTCAGTGCACATTAAAGATCCCCGGGTGGACGAAATGATTCCGGAGCCCTCCACTACGGCACCTCTCTCTTCCTCTCTCCTTTAACTCTCTCCTTTATCCCTTCCCTTACGGCACTGTTCAGGTGTCCAATGATATGAGACAGATAGTGGGTCATTTCCTTTCCCCAAAAACCAATTAAAAAAAATTAAGCTTTCAGCTGCGCTCAGACCATTCTCCAGTGGGTCGGCGGGCAATCAACACGTCCGATCCGGTAAATGCCTGGTGCGACTCTTGAGACCCGCTTACGAGATGGATAAAGGGAAGCGTAAAGACAAGAAGAAAAGATACCCAGCAGGTGGATGTCCAGGTGCGTAGCGAACTTTCCTTTCGGTTCGAATTCTCTGGCCTTCGCCGCAGTCCGGTTTGGAGGCCCTTTGTTCATCGGACGACACTTGGTCGTCGCTTTAGGCCTAACCGAGTAGGCCCTGATGATTGTGTTCTAAACCAATATATTTGTGCGAGAATGCTGAACGAAATACATGAGCTTGCTGGCCGGTTTGTTTATTATGCACCATCATTTTTATGTGAGCGTGAGTGACCATGACTTGAGAGAAAAAAAATATCTGGTTTCGTTGAGCCGAAACGACCTCGAAAGCCTTCAACTCGCGCTAAGAAGGTTCACGTGCAAGCGACTGAGCGAATAGAGCGAGTGAACGTGGCGTATGTAGCGAAAAATTTGCAAATTTTTGAAAGCTCTTCACTCTGGCCGCTCGAACCGCCGCGATGGCCCGAAACAGCTTCGTGCGCCGCGTCGGCAGAAATCGCTAGCGTTTTCGCTCGCATGTAAAGTGGCTTTTGGACTGCGTACGTCGCTCGAGTTTCGGGCTCGCACGTCTCCGGTCCTGGTGCTTCGTACGGTGTCGCCATATGCAACGCCGGTATTGGGCGCGCTGCCCTCGGGTTGTGAAGATGAGCCTTGCTTTGTTCGAAGAAAGCACGCACGCTTAGTGAAATGGCAAAGCCTTCAGCTTGCTCTAGCTCGAACCTGCACTCTTTCGATATCATTAATATTAGTCGCTCTTGTTAGAACCACCAACGTTTCGCACTGATGCTACAGTGTCGGGAATGCATGATCTAGCGGTAGCATTGATATACGACAGAACGTATGCGGAATATACAAAATTAGAAAATTCCAGTGATGCTATCTTAAGTGCTAACAGGTTCTGTGAAATACCTAACCAAAACGCATAACCGAATACAAAGGATCGCTTTGCTTCACGTCATTTGCTTTTTTGTGTTTTTTTTTTTCTGAGAGGGCCAATAAAAGGGCGTCTAGTCGAGCCACGCGTTCGTCGACTCGCCTCGCCTCGCCGGACTGTGCGCCTTGCCAGACAGCGTCTCGCCGCTCCCCGAGCACGCGCTTCTGCACGCGTCGCAGTTTCCGCGTCGCCCGTGCGCGTGTATGGTCCGGTCATGCTGCTGACCTGACACGGGGCGGGTGCTGTGGAACGCCCTTCCGCTTTGTCAGGACACTGATCCACGGCACGTTTCCGAGCACTACTGTCTCGTTTTATTCAGTCTGTTCTTCTTGGCGCACACCAATCCCTCCGCAGCTCCGCACCCCGATCCCCTCAGCGCATTTACGATTGCTGTATGGTTTATGGGGGGTTTAACGTCCCAAAGCGACTTAGGCTATGAGGGACGCCGTAGTGAAGGGCTCCGGAAGTTTCGACCACCTGGGGTTCTTTGGCGTGCACTGGCATCGCACAGTACACGGGCCTCTAGAATTTCGCCTCCATCGGGGTTCGACCGCCGCGCGGCCGGGATCGATGCCCGCGTCTTTCGGGTATCGTGCTTCAGCGTCCTTACTCTGTTTCCGCCCCATTTCTGGTTCAGGCTATCCGCATTACCCGCCGCGGTAGCTCAGTGATTAGGGCGCTCGGCTATTGATCCAGAGTACCCGGGTTCGAGCCCGACCGCGGCGGCCGCGTTTCGATGCAGGCGAAACGCAAGGGCGCCGTGTGCTGTGCGAAGTCGGTGCACGTTGGGGATCCCCAGGTGGTCAAAGTTATTTATTTTGGAGCCCTCCACTACGGCACCACTTTCTTCCTTTCTTGTCTCAGTCCCTCCTTTATCCCTTTTCTTACGGCGCCGTTCAAGTGTCCTTCGCCCCGCCGCGGTGGCTCAGTGGTTAGGGCGCTCGACTACTGATCCGGAGTTCCCGGGTTGCAACCCGACCGCGGCGGCTGCGTTTTTATGGAGGAAAAACGCGAATGCGCCCGTGTGTTGTGCGATGTCAGTGCACGTTAAAGATCCCCAGGTGGTCGAAATTATTCCGGAGCCCTCCACTACGGCACCTATTCTTCCTTTCTTCTTTCACTCCCTCCTTTATCCCTTCCCTTACGGCGCGGTTCAGGTGTCCAAAGATATGCGAGACAGATACTGCGGCATTTCTTTCCCCCCAAAACCAATTATTATTATTAACGCGACAGCGTAAAGGAGCTGGTGCCGCAGAAAAGCTGGTGTCGTAGGCGACTTTGGCCATGCGCGAAAAATAGCGCATATCGGTGTACACCTGAACCGCGCCGAAAGGGAAGGGATTTTAACGCGACAGCGTCAAGGATCGATCGATTTTTCCTTCCCTTATGGCGCGATCCGGATGTCCAGCGAGAAATGTGAGACAGGCGTCCTTTCCTTAAATTGTCCGACGGGCCACGCTGTCGCGTCTCACTCTTAAAGACGAAGCTTAAGCGCCCTCCAATTTTTATTGCTGCAGTGCCGCGTGTTTGACACAACGTTGTGAGCGCTAATGCATGCAGCCCACATCTCTCTCTTCCTCAACACCGCCACGTACCTGAAAGCGCGAATAAGGCGTCGACTGACCCAAAGAGCCAGTTATGCACACTTCCTTACCTCAAAATCATTGGCGTCTAGAACGTTGTCAACGCCAACACCGACAGCTTTCGCTTTGTATATCCTGGATTAGCTGAGCTAATCCACATTCATTTTTTTTCTGCTGCGTATTTAGAAAATAGCTCGCTAATTTTTAACCAGCTACTAATTTCTAAAAAGCTATTTTCTGCTTGAATGCTTCAGGTTATAGTACAGCACTGAGCATTTACCGCGTGAGCGCGAAATTTCCCCAGGAGTGCGCCGATGAGGACGACTGCACTCCAGGGGCCGGATTAATTGCGAACCGCTCTCAAGTTTGACACCGTGACGTCAAATGACAGCACGGCGAGACGCCGATCGCGGAATCAAGCAATTAGCACCAAGGTTACAGTGGCTGTACTGCTGTGCACAAGCAGCTAGTGCTCGTTTGCATGACATAAAACGCAATTGTATCGGTTGTACTCGTGCTTGTTTACGCAATGCCACAACTATAGACTGTTGCAACGCGAAAAAGCGCACTGCAATATGCTTCTCTCGATTAAACCACTCGCTTTTATTCGCACTGGAATTTTACGCAGAGATGGCATACGACCTTTTTTCAGTGAGGTGGCTCCGCACCGTAGCAGGCGATTTTCCGTGACCGTATGGCAACAGGCACCTGCGCGCCGCTGCTTATAGAAGCCGGGTTCCGTCTGCCTTTGGGCTGACAATTTTTTTTTTTTTCGAGGAGGGAACTTGGCTGAAGGCATCAATAATTTTTTAATCCTGCCATGTTCGCGATTTGAAAGAAATTGTGGCGGAAACGGGCGTGAAGTGTCGGCCCGGTGCATCGCGCTTACATGCTTCTCTGCGCCCTCGAAATCAATCAACTCGATGGAATATTCTTTTCATCACTTAGGCAAGTTTTAAGGGTTCCTCTTTCTTACCCAGCTGCCACCGACCAAGTACCTGGTCGAAGCAACCTGCAGCTGCGAGGTATGGCGTTGGAGGAAAATGCAAACATGACGCTGCTGTGGCAGCTTTTTGGAGAGGAGCGACACACTGCCGAAAACTGCAGTGACCCTCAAGCATACGGAATACCGAGCTGCAGGAAAGTGTACCCAAAAAGTTTAAGGGTGGCCAAATCAGACAAACTAGAACGTATTAAAAGCCCTTATGAAGTCCTCTTCTCGCGAAGAGTGATAAGGTTTTGCATTTCATGTGTGTGAAGTTAATTTATCTCATGGCATTGTACATTGCAGGCTACGACAAAAGGCAAACAGCGATGGTTCTCAGATATCTTGACGGTGGTATGTTGGATGTTCGTTATTTATGGGTACTGCAAAGCCACTGAAGGTGCAGTATGTGGTCAACCATTTTGGAGGCATTAAGTACGGTCTGAATGACCACTTGCGAGACGAAGAATTGGGAGAGTGCGAAGACCTTCCTACAAGCGAAAACAATCAAGAAGGCATAATAGAACTGTTTAAATGGGACAAGGGATCGTGGCCCGAATGCCGAGCGGCGCAAGTTTGATACCGAAGAAATGACTTTCCCGGGGTTTGTGTACTTTGTGTAAGGTTGTGTAATGCATCTGCGGAATATGTCTTAGTCTCTCAGATGCATAGAAGCAGACATTTATCATCAACTTGCCATAATGGCTCCAGAGAACATGGCCGCGCTCTCCATGACCACCCAGAACAAAGTTCATGGGAAAGAAGAAAAGATTCCGCGCATAACTGGAACTAAGGTGGGCAGTCTTAAACGAAGAATTAATCAGAAATGTGGTATGACGTGACGTAATCGCCAGTAGCATGTCGGGAGACTATGCAAACATCCCGCGCCCCTCTTTCGCTTTTATCTGAACTCCGGGAATGTAAACTACATACACGAAAGCATCCGCTGCTTAGAAAAAAAGGCAAAAAGAAAAAGTATTTGTTTTTCAGCAGCCGCAAGACAAAGGGCGCATATTGTGCTCGGTAGAAGCGCTTGAATATGATTCATTACCGAGCGACCGCAGCGGTGGCCTAGTGGTTTGAGCATCCGCCTCGAATGCGGGAGGTGCAGGGTTCGATCCCCAGTGCCGTCGGGTACCCACCGGTGGTGCAATGGGTGCAAGCTTTCCCCTGCCTGGTGCTCGGCTTCTTTAGGGTGAAGTGCTTGAGAACTGGGTCTCTGACCCCACCTTGTGCAATGAAAATGTATACCTTATGCCATAGCGCTCTCTTGCCAAAGCTGCCCTTGCGCCATAAAAATTCATGATCATCATCATTACCGAACCGCTGCTGTGGCTCAGTGGTTAGGCGCTCGGCTACTGATCCGGAGTTCCCAAGTTCGAACCCGACCGTGGCGGCTGCGTTTTTATAGAGGCAAAACGCTAAGGCGCCCGTGTGCTGTGCGATTTCAGTGCACGTTGAAGATCCCCAGGTGGTCGAAATTATTCCGGAGCCCTCCACTACGGCACCTGGTTTCTTTCACTCCCTCTCTTATCCCTTCCCTTACGGCGCGGTTCAGGTGTCCAACGATATATGAGAAAGATACTGCGCTATTTCCTTTCCCCCAAAACCAATTATATATATGTGCGTGCGTGCGTGCGTGCGTGCGTGCGCGCGCGCGCGCGTGTGTGTGTGTGTGTGTGTGTGTGTGTGTGTGTGTGTGTGTGTGTGTGTGTGTGTGTGTGTGTGTGTGTGTGTGTGTGTGTGTGTGTGTGTGTGTGTGTGTGTGTGTGTGTGTGTGTGTGTGTGCGCGCGCGCGTGTGTGTGTTTAAAGTTGTAAAATATTAAGCAAAAGAAAAAGCGTTCGAAGTTGTGCTAATAAATTGGCTGGTGGGTATCTTTTGCTGCCGCGGGGATGCGCTGACGGCGGTAAAACGTCAAGCCGCTTTGCACGAAAGCAGCCGATTCCGCGCCGTGTTATTGTTTGTTACGCGGCGTCTGAAATCAAGCCACTGTGTGGTTGCCCTAAGTGCGCAGAAAAATTTCAATGAATGCAGTGAAGGCTACGTGACTACCGAGCGAACCTGCAAGAAGCGCTTGGTATGACATCGACGAAGACAACTTGTTGAAGTCTGTGTTGTTCGGCTCTTTCGATCGATGACAAAAATGCCAAAAGGTGAGGTGTTACAGTATGTGATGCATGGCTGTCTGTTTCTTTTCCCCTGGGAAACAGAAGACGACCACGAGGTGCGATTGCCTGGGAAAAATAAACTGCTTTGCCAGAATAAGCGTGTTTTATATATGTGGCACAGAGGTGACCGCGGGAACCCACCCCTTCAGCGCGCTAACTTTGCAGATTGCCTCGAACACCTGCCGCACGCACTTGCTTACCCTCGGTTGTGCGATGCCGACGTGCGCCTCGTTACCAACGGCAGCTTGAAAGCCGCCGGTAGCAAATAACCGCATGGACACAGCACCTGCCGCCGCACCGACAGCTCACTCGCACGCAAACCTCCCAGTTAACTTCGTCGCATAGCCACTCCATAGTTTGCTTCCAGAAAGGCGTCGAAACAGCTTGTCCGGCAAGTCAAACATAGTCAAACGTGTGTTCGGGCGCTCTCCTTCGACCGCCTCGAGGCTGTCATAAAAAACTGCCAGTTAGCGCCTGCATAATTAGGTGTGCACCGTCACCACTTCTGCCACATCAGTGACGTAATCTGCAGCCACCGACGACGCAAAATGGCCACTGGCCACGACCGACCAATAGGAGCGAGGCTAATTGACACCTTTTTGAAAAATGTTTGGCAACTTTCCTAATTGACAGTTGCGTAATGAGGCCCTAGGTTTACAATAATTAAACCACTGCCATTTTTTTTTGTTTTGCGTACGTGCGTCTGATCGTATTTCGATCGTCTCACCAACTTGCATCATCATCATCATCAGCCTGACTACACCCATTGCACGGCAAAGGCCTTTCCCATGTCTCTCCAATTAACCCGGTGTTACCTGAAAAGCTATGCAAATATGAAGCGAAAGCTTGTCGGCAATCATTCTGAACTTGCAGCGGCAGAGCGCGCGACGCTTGTTTGGCATGCGGCAATTCGAGACCTTTGCAAACACACAAATCAACACATTCAGGCTAGTCTTTCACACAATTGGCAATAGAACATAGCATATGTGCGAGACCACTGTTTTCGAAAAGCCAGCTGTATGCTCATGTCGTTTGAAACGAGTTTTCTCTATTTTGTTCAAAAACAAGGTATTCGTATATCGATGTTCGCCTTCTGCCCACTGATGATGTGAGTGTACGAATCCAGGGCGTAATGTGCATAAAAGTGTATATCCTACACGTGCGACAATATTCCGATAGCTTCCTGTCTAGTCGAGGAATAGCGCAATCCCACGCCCCACCGAGGTCCCGATTACGTCGAAACAAGAAATGCCTTTTTTTCTCTTTTTTTCGTTGGTACCCATGTATCCGATTGTGCAACGGGGTCAGATCTCAGCGTCAGCGCCGGAAGTACTTCGTAGGTATAGATAACCAATAACTAGCCGCCCATTGTCAGAGATTTCCGGATAAATCAGCACTGCACGGCCCGTTCCTGGGAAGGCATGAGCGCCACTTCTGTGCCCCTTACCCTCAACAGTAGGTTCCCGGAGTTCCCGGGTACGAACCCGACCGCGGCGGCTGCGTTTTTATGGAGGCAAAACGGTAAGGGGCCCGTGTGCTGTGCGATGTCAGTGCACGTTAAAGATCCCCAGGTGGTCGAAATTATTCCGGAGCCCTCCACAACGGCACCTCTTTCTTCCTTTCTTCTTTCACTCCCTCCTTTATCCCTTCCCTTACAGCGCGTAGGTGTCCAACTATATATGAGGCAGATACTACGTCGTTTCCTTTCCCCAAAAACCAATTATTATTATTATTATTATTATTATTATTATTATTATTATTATTATTATTATTATTATTATTATTATTATGCAAACCTGCTTGACGTTTTACCGCCGTGAGCGCATCCCCGCGCCAGCAAAAGTTACCCATCAGCAAATTTAAAAGTACATCTTCGAACGCTTTTTGTTTTGCTTGATATTTTCGAGCTTTAACTACATTGTTTTGGCAAAATAAAATATTCGTTATTTTGATCGCTGCGTATTTCTTAAGTCTTAACAAAAATTTAGCAGACGGCCACTCCCCGTGCAAATAAATGCTCTCGGGGCACCGCCCTGCTGTAATTGGCTGATTCCTCGTTGCGTCAAGCGGTGACGTCTCATCGTTTGGTTACATTGACGTCACTGTCAATAACTTTTCACAGAATTTGTGACAGTTGCGTAATCCGGCCCAGCTTTAATGTGCACCGACATCGCAAGGCGCCCGTGTGCTGTGCGATGTCAGTGCACATTAAAGATCCCCGGGTGGACGAAATGATTCCGGAGCCCTCCACTACGGCACCTCTCTCTTCCTCTCTCCTTTAACTCTCTCCTTTATCCCTTCCCTTACGGCACTGTTCAGGTGTCCAATGATATGAGACAGATAGTGGGTCATTTCCTTTCCCCAAAAACCAATTAAAAAAAATTAAGCTTTCAGCTGCGCTCAGACCATTCTCCAGTGGGTCGGCGGGCAATCAACACGTCCGATCCGGTAAATGCCTGGTGCGACTCTTGAGACCCGCTTACGAGATGGATAAAGGGAAGCGTAAAGACAAGAAGAAAAGATACCCAGCAGGTGGATGTCCAGGTGCGTAGCGAACTTTCCTTTCGGTTCGAATTCTCTGGCCTTCGCCGCAGTCCGGTTTGGAGGCCCTTTGTTCATCGGACGACACTTGGTCGTCGCTTTAGGCCTAACCGAGTAGGCCCTGATGATTGTGTTCTAAACCAATATATTTGTGCGAGAATGCTGAACGAAATACATGAGCTTGCTGGCCGGTTTGTTTATTATGCACCATCATTTTTATGTGAGCGTGAGTGACCATGACTTGAGAGAAAAAAAATGTCTGGTTTCGTTGAGCCGAAACGACCTCGAAAGCCTTCAACTCGGGTTAAGAAGGTTCACGTGCAAGCGACTGAGCGAATAGAGCGAGTGAACGTGGCGTATGCAGCGAAAAATTTGCACATTTTTGAAAGCTCTTTACTCTGGCCGCTCGAACCGCCGCGATGGCCCGAAACAGCTTCGTGCGCCGCGTCGGCAGAAATCGCTAGCGTTTTCGCTCGCATGTAAAGTGGCTTTTGGACTGCGTACGTCGCTCGAGTTTCGGGCTCGCACGTCTCCGGTCCTGGTGCTTCGTACGGTGTCGCCATATGCAACGCCGGTATTGGGCGCGCTGCCCTCGGGTTGTGAAGATGAGCCTTGCTCTGTTCGAAGAAAGCACGCACGCTTAGTGAAATGGCAAAGCCTTCAGCTTGCTCTAGCTCGAACCTGCACTCTTTCGATATCATTAATATTAGTCGCTCTTGTTAGAACCACCAACGTTTCGCACTGATGCTACAGTGTCGGGAATACATGATGTAGCGGTAGCATTGCTATACGACAGAACGTATGCGGAATATACAAAATTAGCAAATTCCAGTGATGCTATCTTAAGTGCTAACAGGTTCTGTGAAATACCTAACCAAAACGCATAACCGAATACAAAGGATCGCTTTGCTTCACGTCATTTGCTTTTTTGTGTTTTGTTTTTTCTGAGAGGGCCAATAAAAGGGCGTCTAGTCGAGCGACGCGTTCGTCGACTCGCCTCGCCTCGCCGGACTGTGCGCCTTGCCAGACAGCGTCTCGTCGCACCCCGAGAACGCGCTCCTGCACGCGTCGCAGTTTCCGCGTCGCCCGTGCGCGTGTATGGCCCGGTCATGCTGCTGACCTGACACGGGGCGGGTGCTGTGGAACGCCCTTCCGCTTTGTCAGGACATTGATCCACGGCACGTTTCCGAGCACTACTGTCTCGTGTTATTCAGTCTGTTCTTCTTGGCGCACACCAATCCCTCCGCAGCTCCGCACCCCGATCCCCTCAGCGCATTTACGATTGCTGTATGGTTTATGGGGGGTTTAACGTCCCAAAGCGACTTAGGCTATGAGGGACGCCGTAGTGAAGGGCTCCGGAAGTTTCGACCACCTGGGGTTCTTTGGCGTGCACTGGCATCGCACAGTACACGGGCCTCTAGAATTTCGCCTCCATCGGGGTTCGACCGCCGCGCGGCCGGGATCGATGACCGCGTCTTTCGGGTATCGTGCTTCAGCGTCCTTACTCTGTTTCCGCCCCATTTCTGGTTCAGGCTATCCGCATTACCCGCCGCGGTAGCTCAGTGATTAGGGCGCTCGGCTATTGATCCAGAGTACCCGGGTTCGAGCCCGACCGCGGCGGCCGCGTTTCGATGCAGGCGAAACGCAAGGGCGCCGTGTGCTGTGCGAAGTCGGTGCACGTTGGGGATCCCCAGGTGGTCGAAGTTATTCCGGAGCCCTCCACTACGGCACCACTTTCTTCCTTTCTTGTCTCAGTCCCTCCTTTATCCCTTTTCTTACGGCGCCGTTCAAGTGTCCTTCGCCCCGCCGCGGTGGCTCAGTGGTTAGGGCGCTCGACTACTGATCCGGAGTTCCCGGGTTCGAACCCGACCGCGGCGGCTGCGTTTTTATGGAGGAAAAACGCTAAGGCGCCCGTGTGCTGTGCGATGTCAGTGCACGTTAAAGATCCCCAGGTGGTCGAAATTATTCCGGAGCCCTCCACTACGGCACCTATTCTTCCCTTCTTCTTTCACTCCCTCCTTTATCCCTTCCCTTACGGCGCGGTTCAGGTGTCCAAAGATATGCGAGACAGATACTGCGGCATTTCTTTTCCCCAAAACCAATTATTATTATTAACGCGACAGCGTAAAGGAGCTGGTGCCGCTGAAAAGCTGGTGTCGTAGGCAACTTTGGCCATGCGCGAAAAATAGCGCATATCGGTGTACACCTGAACCGCGCCGAAAGGGAAGGGATTTTAACGCGACAGCGTCAAGGATCGATCGATTTTTCCTTCCCTTACGGCGCGATCCGGATGTCCAGCGAGAAATGTGAGACAGGCGTCCTTTCCTTCAATTGTCCGACGGGCCACGCTGTCGCGTCTCACTCTTAAAGACGAAGCTTAAGCGCCCTCCAATTTTATTGCTGCAGTGCCGCGTGTTTGACACAACGTTGTGAGCGCTAATGCATGCAGCCCACATCTCTCTCTTCCTCAGCACCGCCACGTACCTGAAAGCGCGAATAAGGCGTCGACTGACCCAGGGAGCCAGTTATGCACACTTCCTTACCTCAAAATCATTGGCGTCTAGAACGTTGCCAACGCCAACACCGACAGCTTTCGCTTTGTATATCCTGGATTAGCTGAGCTAATCCACATTCATTTTTTTTTCTGCTGCTTGTTTAGAAAATAGGTCGCTAATTTTTAACTAGCTACTAATTTCTAAAAAGCTATTTTCTGCTTGAATGCTTCAGATAATAGTACAGCACTGAGCATTTACCGCGTGAGCGCGAAATTTCCCGAGGAGTGCGCCGATGAGGACGACTGCACTCCAGGGGCCGGATTAATTGCGAACCGCTCTCAAGTTTGACACCGTGACGTCAAATGACAGCACGGCGAGACGCCGATCGCGGAATCAAGCAATTAGCACCAAGGTTACAGTGGCTGTACTGCTGTGTACAAGCAGCTAGTGCTCGTTTGCATGACATAAAACGCAATTGTATCGGTTGTACTCGTGCTTGTTTACGCAATGCGACAACTATAGACTGTTGCAACGCGAAAAAGCGCACTGCAATGTGCTTCTCTCGATTAAACCACTCGCTTTTATTCGCACTGGAATTTTACGCAGAGATGGCATACGACCTTTTTTCATTGAGGTGGCTCCGCACCGTAGCAGGCGATTTTCCGTGACCGTATGGCAACAGGCACCTGCGCGCCGCTGCTTATAGAAGCCGGGTTCCGTCTGCCTTTGGGCTGACAATTTATTTTATTTTTTTTCGAGGAGGGAACTTGGCTGAAGGCATCAATAATTTTTTAATCCTGCCATGTTCGCGATATGAAAGAAATTGTGTCGGAAACGGGAGTCAAGTGTCGGCCCGGTGCATCGCGCTTACATGCTTCTCTGCGCCCTCGAAATCAATCAACTCGATGGAATATTCTTTTCATCACTTAGGCAAGTTTTAAGGGTTCCTCTTTCTTACCCAGCTGCCACCGACCAAGTACCTGGTCGAAGCAACCTGCAGCTGCGAGGTATGGCGTTGGAGGAAAATGCAAACATGACGCTGCTGTGGCAGCTTTTTGGAGAGGAGCGACACACTGCCGAAAACTGCAGTGACCTTCAAGCATACGGAATACCGAGCTGCAGGAAAGTGTACCCAAAAAGTTTAAGGGTGGCCAAATCAGACAAACTAGAACGTATTAAAAGCCCTTATGAAGTCCTCTTCTCGCGAACAGTGATAAGGTTTTGCATTTCATGTGTGTGAAGTTAATTTATCTCATGGCATCGTACATTGCATGCTACGACAAAAGGCAAACAGCGATGGTTCTCAGATATCTTGACGGTGGTATGTTGGATGTTCGTTATTTATGGGTACTGCAAAGCCACTGAAGGTGCAGTATGTGGTCAACCATTTTGGAGGCATTAAGTACGGTCTGAATGACCACTTGCGAGACGAAGAATTGGGAGAGTGCGAAGACCTTCCTACAAGCGAAAACAATCAAGAAGGCATAATAGAACTGTTTAAATGGGACAAGGGATCGTGGCCCGAATGCCGAGCGGCGCAAGTTTGATACCGAAGAAACGACTTTCCCGGGGTTTGTGTACTTTGTGTAAGGTTGTGTAATGCATCTGCGGAATATGTCTTAGTCTCTCAGATGCATAGAAGCAGACATTTATCATCAACTTGCCATAATGGCTCCAGAGAACATGGCCGCGCTCTCCATGACCACCCAGAACAAAGTTCATGGGAAAGAAGAAAAGATTCCGCGCATAACTGGAACTAAGGTGGGCAGTCTTAATCGAAGAATTAATCAGAAATGTGGTATGACGTGACGTAATCGCCAGTAGCATGTCGGGAGACTATACAAACATCCCGCGCCCCTCTTTCGCTTTTATCTGAACTCCGGGAATGTAAACTACATACACGAAAGCATCCGCTGCTTAGAAAAAAAGGCAAAAAGAAAAAGTATTTGTTTTTCAGCAGCCGCAAGACAAAGGGCGCATATTGTGCTCGGTAGAAGCGCTTGAATATGATTCATTACCGAGCGACCGCAGCGGTGGCCTAGTGGTTTGAGCATCCGCCTCGAATGCGGGAGGTGCAGGGTTCGATCCCCAGTGCCGTCGGGGGTACCCACCGGTGGTGCAATGTATGCAAGCTTTCCCCTGCCTGGTGCTCGGCTTCTTTAGGGTGAAATGCTTGAGAACTGGGTCTCTGACCCCACCTTGTGCAATGAAAATGTATACCTTATGCCATGGCGCTCTCTTGCCAAAGCTGCCCTTGCGCCATAAAAATTCATGATCATCATCATTACCGAACCGCTGCTGTGGCTCAGTGGTTAGGCGCTCGGCTACTGATGCGGAGTTCCCAAGTTCGAACCCGACCGTGGCGGCTGCGTTTTTATAGAGGCAAAACGCTAAGGCGCCCGTGTGCTGTGCGATTTCAGTGCACGTTGAAGATCCCCAGGTGGTCGAAATTATTCCGGAGCCCTCCACTACGGCACCTGGTTTCTTTCACTCCCTCTCTTATCCCTTCCCTTACGGCGCGGTTCAGGTGTCCAACGATATATGAGAAAGATACTGCGCTATTTCCTTTCCCCAAAAACCAATTATATATATGTGCGTGCGTGCGTGCGTGCGTGCGTGCGTGCGTGTGTGTGTGTGTGTGTGTGTGTGTGTGTGTGTGTGTGTGTGTGTGTGTGTGTGTGTGTGTGTGTGTGTGTGTGTGTGTGTGTGTGTGTGTGTGTGTGTGTGTGTGTGTGTGCGTGCGTGCGCGCGTGTGTGTGTTTAAAGTTGTAAAATATTAAGCAAAAGAAAAAGCGTTTGAAGTTGTGCTAATAAATTGGCTGGTGGGTATCTTTTGCTGCCGCGGGGATGCGCTGACGGCGGTAAAACGTCAAGCCGCTTTGCACGAAAGCAGCCGATTCCGCGCCGTGTTATTGTTTGTTACGCGGCGTCTGAAATCAAGCCACTGTGTGGTTGCCCTAAGTGCGCTGAAAAATTTCAATGAATGCAGTGAAGGCTACGTGACTACCGAGCGAACTTGCAAGAAGCGCTTGGTATGACATCGACGAAGACAACTTGTTGAGGTCTGTGTTGTTCGGCTCTTTCGATCGATGACAAAAATGCCAATAGGTGAGGTGTCACAGTATGTGATGCATGGCTGTCTGTTTCTTTTCCCCTGGGAAACAGAAGACGTCCACGAGGTGCGATTACCTGGGAAAAATAAACTGTTTTGCCAGAATAAGCGTGTTTTATATATGTGGCACAGAGGTGACCGCGGGAACCCACCCCTTCAGCGCGCTAACTTTGCAGATTGCCTCGAACACCTGCCGCACGCACTTGCTTGCCATCGGTTGTGCGATGCCGACGTGCGCCTCGTGACCAACGGCAGCTTGAAAGCCGCCGGTAGCAAATAACCGCATGGACACAGCACCTGCCGCCGCACCGACAGCTCACTCGCACGCAAACCTCCCAGTTAACTTCGTCGCATAGCCACTCCATAGTTTGCTTCCAGAAAGGCGTCGAAACAGCTTGTCCGGCAAGTCAAACATAGTCAAACGTGTGTTCGGGCGCTCTCCTTCGCCGTTGCTCGTGCCGGCGTAGCCGCCTTACTCTTCGCTTACACCGCCGCCATTTTCTGTCAAAAACGCAACGGTCAAATCGACCGCCTCGAGGCTGTCATAAAAAACTGTCAGTTAGCGCCTGCATAATTAGGTGTGCAACGACACCACTTCTGCCACATCCGTGACGTAATCTGCAGCCACCGACGACGCAAAATGGCCACCGGCCACGACCGACCAATAGGAGCGAGGCTAATTGACACCTTTTTGAAAAATGTTTGGCAACTTTCCTAATTGACAGTTGCGTAATGAGGCCCTAGGTTTACAATAATTAAACCACTGCCATTTTTTTTGCGTGCGTGCGTCTGATCGTATTTCGATCGTCTCGCCAACTTGCATCATCATCATCATCAGCCTGACTACACCCATTGCACGGCAAAGGCCTTTCCCATGTCTCTCCAATTAACCCGGTGTTACCTGAAAAGCTATGCAAATATGAAGCGAAAGCTTGTCGGCAATCATTCTGAACTTGCAGCGGCAGAGCGCGCGACGCTTGTTTGGCATGCGGCAATTCGAGACCTTTGCAAACACACAAATCAACACATTCAGGCTAGTCTTTCGCACAATTGGCAATAGAACATAGCATATGTGCGAGACCACTGTTTTCGAAAAGCCAGCTGTATGCTCATGTCGTTTGAAACGAGTTTTCTCTATTTTGTTCAAAAACAAGGTATTCGTATATCGATGTTCGCCTTCTGCCCACTGATAATGTGAGTGTACGAATCCAGGGCGTAATGTGCATAAAAGTGTATATCCTACACGTGCGACAATATTCCGATAGCTTCCTGTCTAGTCGAGGAATAGCGCAATCCCACGCCCCACCGAGTTCCCGATTACGTCGAAACAAGAAATGCCTTTTTTTCTCTTTTTTTCGTTGGTCCCCATGTATCCGATTGTGCAACGGGGTCAGATCTCAGCGTCAGCGCCGGAAGTACTTCGTAGGTATAGATAACCAATACATAGCCGCCCATTGTCAGAGATTTCCGGATAAATCAGCACTGCACGGCCCGTTTCTGGGAAGGCATGAGCGCCACTTCTGTCCCCCTTACCCTCAGCAGTAGGTTTCCGGAGTTCCCGGGTACGAACCCGACCGCGGCTGCTGCGTTTTTATGGAGGCAAAACGGTAAGGGGCCCGTGTGCTGTGCGATGTCAGTGCACGTTAAAGATCCCCAGATGGTCGAAATTATTCCGGAGCCCTCCACAACGGCACCTCTTTCTTCCTTTCTTCTTTCACTCCCTCCTTTATCCCTTCCCTTACAGCGCGTAGGTGTCCAACTATATATGAGGCAGATACTGCGTCGTTTCCTTTCCCCAAAAACCATTTATTATTATTATTATTATTATTAATATTATTATTATTATTATTATTATTATTATTATTATTATTATTATTATTATTATTATTATTATTATTATTATTATTATTATTATTATTATTATTATTATTATTATTATTATTATTATTATGCAAAGCTGCTTGACGTTTTACCGCCGTGAGCGCATCCCCGCGCCAGCAAAAGGTACCCATCAGCAAATTTAAAAGTACATCTTCGAATGCTTTTTGTTTTGCTTGATATTTCCGAACTTTAACTACAGTGTTCTGGCAAAATAAAATATTCGTTATTTTGATCGCTGCGTATTTCTTAAGTCTTTTAACAAAAATTTAGCAGACGGCCACTCCCCGTGCAAATAAATGCTCTCTGGGCACCGCCCTGCTGTAATTGGCTGATTCCTCGTTGCGTCAAGCGGTGATGTCTCATCGTTTCGTCAATTTTACGGCACTGTCAATAACTTTTCACAGAATTTGTGACAGTTGCGTAATCCGGCCCAGCTTTAACGTGCACAGACATCGCAAGGCGCCCGTGTGCTGTCCGATGTCAGTGCACATTAAAGATCCCCGGGTGGACGAAATGATTCCGGAGCCCTCCACTACGGCACCTCTCTCTTCCTCTCTCCTTTAACTCTCTCATTTATCCCTTCCCTTACGGCACTGTTCAGGTGTCCAATGATATGAGACAGATAGTGGGTCATTTCCTTTCCCCAAAAACCAATTAAAAAAAATTAAGCTTTCAGCTGCGCTCAGACCATTCTCCAGTGGGTCGGCGGGCAATCAACACGTCCGATCCGGTAGATGTCTGGTGCGACTCTTGAGACCCGCTTACGAGATGGATAAAGGGAAGCGTAAAGACAAGAAGAAAAGATACCCAGCAGGTGGATGTCCAGGTGCGTAGCGAACTTTCCTTTCGGTTCGAATTCTCTGGCCTTCGCCGCAGTCCGGTTTGGAGGCCCTTTGTTCATCGGACGACACTTGGTCGTCGCTTTAGGCCTAACCGAGTAGGCCCTGATGATTGTGTTCTAAACCAATATATTTGTGCGAGAATGCTGAACAAAATACATGAGCTTGCTGGCCGGTCTGTTTATTATGCACCATCATTTTTATGTGAGCGTGAGTGACCATGACTTGAGAGAAAAAAAATATCTGGTTTCGTTGAGCCGAAACGACCTCGAAAGCCTTCAACTCGCGTTAAGAAGGTTCACGTGCAAGCGACTGAGCGAATAGAGCGAGTGAACGTGGCGTATGCAGCGAAAAATTTGCAAATTTTTGAAAGCTCTTCACTCTGGCCGCTCGAACCGCCGCGATGGCCCGAAACAGCTTCGTGCGCCGCGTCGGCAGAAATCGCCAGCGTTTTCGCTCGCATGTAAAGTGGCTTTTGGACTGCGTACGTCGCTCGAGTTTCGGGCTCGCACCTCCCCGGTCCTGGTGCTTCGTACGGTGTCGCCATATGCAACGCCGGTATTGGGCGCGCTGCCCTCGGGTTGTGAAGATGAGCCTTGCTTTGTTCGAAGAAAGCACGCACGCTTAGTGAAATGGCAAAGCCTTCAGCTTGCTCTAGCTCGAACCTGCACTCTTTCGATATCATTAATATTAGTCGCTCTTGTTAGAACTACCAACGTTTCGCACTGATGCTACAGTGTCGGGAATACATGATGCAGCGGTAGCATTGCTATACGACAGAACGTATGCGGAATATACAAAATTAGCAAATTCCAGTGATGCTATCTTAAGTGCTAACAGGTTCTGTGAAATACCTAACCAAACCGCATAACCGAATACAAAGGATCGCTTTGCTTCACGTCATTTGCTTTTTTGTGTTTTTTTTCTGAGAGGGCCAATAAAAGGGCGTCTAGTCGAGCCACGCGTTCGTCGACTCGCCTCGCCGGACTGTGCGCCTTGCCAGACAGCGTCCCGTCGCACCCCGAGAACGCGCTCCTGCACGCGTCGCAGTTTCCGCGTCGCCCGTGCGCGTGTATGGTCCGGCCATGCTGCTGACCTGACACGGGGCGGGTGCTGTGGAACGCCCTTCCGCTTTGTCAGGACATTGATCCACGGCACGTTTCCGAGCACTACTGTCTCGTGTTATTCAGTCTGTTCTTCTTGGCGCACACCAATCCCTCCGCAGCTCCGCACCCCGATCCCCTCAGCGCATTTACGATTGCTGTATGGTTTATGGGGGGTTTAACGTCCCAAAGCGACTTAGGCTATGAGGGACGCCGTAGTGAAGGGCTCCGTAAGTTTCGACCACCTGGGGTTTTTTGGCGTGCACTGGCATCGCACAGTACACGGGCCTCTAGAATTTCGCCTCCATCGGGGTTCGACCGCCGCGCGGCCGGGATCGATGCCCGCGTCTTTCGGGTATCGTGCTTCAGCGTCCTTACTCTGTTTCCGCCCCATTTCTGGTTCAGGCTATCCGCATTACCCGCCGCGGTAGCTCAGTGATTAGGGCGCTCGGCTATTGATACAGAGTACCCGGGTTCGAGCCCGACCGCGGCGGCCGCGTTTCGATGCAGGCGAAACGCAAGGGCGCCGTGTGCTGTGCGAAGTCGGTGCACGTTGGGGATCCCCAGGTGGTCGAAGTTATTCCGGAGCCCTCCACTACGGCACCACTTTCTTCCTTTCTTGTCTCAGTCCCTCCTTTATCCCTTTTCTTACGGCGCCGTTCAAGTGTCCTTCGCCCCGCCGCGGTGGCTCAGTGGTTAGGGCGCTCGACTACTGATCCGGAGTTCCCGGGTTCGAACCCGACCGCGGCGGCTGCGTTTTTATGGAGGCAAAACGGTAAGGGGCCCGTGTGCTGTGCGATGTCAGTGCACGTTAAAGATCCCCAGGTGGTCGAAATTATTCCGGAGCCCTCCACAACGGCACCTCTTTCTTCCTTTCTTCTTTCACTCCCTCCTTTATCCCTTCCCTTACAGCGCGTAGGTGTCCAACTATATATGAGGCAGATACTGCGTCGTTTCCTTTCCCCAAAATCTAATTATTATTATTATTATCATCATCAATATTAATATTATTATTATGCAAAGCTGCTTGACGTTTTATCGCCGTCAGCGCATCCCCGCGCCAGCAAAAGTTACCCATCAGCAAATTTAAAAGTACATCTTCGAACGCTTTTTGTTTTGCTTGATATTTTCGAACTTTAACTACATTGTTCTGGCAAAATAAAATATTCGTTATTTTGATCGCTGCGTATTTCTTAAGTCTTTTAACAAAAATTTAGCAGACGGCCCCTCGCCGTGCAAATAAATGCTCTCGGGGCACCGCCCTGCTGTAATTGGCTGATTCCTCGTTGCGTCAAGCGGTGACGTCTCATCGTTTCGTCAATTTTACGGCACTGTCAATAACTTTTCACAGAATTTGTGACAGTTGCGTAATCCGGCCCAGCTTTAACGTGCATAGACATCGCAAGGCGCCCGTGTGCTGTGCGATGTCAGTGCACATTAAAGATCCCCGGGTGGACGAAATGATTCCGGAGCCCTCCACTACGGCACCTCTCTCTTCCTCTCTCCTTTAACTCTCTCCTTTCCCTTCCCTTACGGCACTGTTCAGGTGTCCAATGATATGAGACAGATAGTGGGTCATTTCCTTTCTCCAAAAACCAATTAAAAAAAATTAAGCTTTCAGCTGCGCTTAGACCATTCTCCAGTGGGTCGCGGCGGGCAATCAACACGTCCGCTCCGGTAAATGTCTGGTGCGATTCTTGAGACCCGCTTACGAGATGGATAAAGGGAAGCGTAAAGACACGAAGAAAAGATACCCAGCAGGTGGATGTCCAGGTGCGTAGCGAACTTTCCTTTCGGTTCGAATTCTCTGGCCTTCGCCGCAGTCCGGTTTGGGGGCCCTTTGTTCATCGGACGACACTTGGTCGTCGCTTTAGGCCTAACCGAGTAGGCCCTGATGATTGTGTTCTAATCCAATATATTTGTGCGAGAATGCTGAACAAAATACATGAGCTTGCTGGCCGGTTTGTTTATTATGCACCATCATTTTTATGTGAGCGTGAGTGACCATGACTTGAGAGAAAAAAAATATCTGGTTTTGTTGAGCCGAAACGACCTCGAAAGCCTTCAACTCGCGTTAAGAAGGTTCACGTGCAAGCGACTGAGCGAATAGAGCGAGTGAACGTGGCGTACGTCTCCAGGGCGTAATGTGCATAAAAGTGTATATCCCACACGTGCGACAATATTCCGAAAGCTTCCTGTCTAGTCGAGGAATAGCGCAATCCCACGCCACACCGAGTTCCCGATCACGTCGAAACAAGAAATGCCTTTTTTCTCTTTTTTTCGTTGGTCCCCATGTATTCGCTTGTGCAACGGGGTCAGATCTCAGCGTCAGCGCCGGAAGTACTTCCTAGGCAGATATTGGTGGGGACCAATAACTAGCCGTCCATTGGCAGAGATTTCCGGATAAATCAGCACTGCATGGCCCGTTTCTGGGAAGGCATGAGCGCCACTTCTGTGCCCCTTCCCCTCAGCAGTAGGTTCCCGGAGTTCCCGGGTTCGAACCCGACCGCGGCGGCTGCGTTTTTATGGAGGCAAAACGCTAAGGCGCCCGTGTGCTTTGCGATGTCAGTGCACGTTAAAGATCCCCAGGTGGTCGAAATTATTCCGGAGCGCTCCATTACGGCACCTCTTTCTTCCTTTCGTCTTTCATTCATTCCTTTATCCCTTCCCTTACGGCGCGGTTCAGGTGTCCGCCGATATATGAGACATACTGCGCCATTTCCTTTCCCCCCAAACAAATTACTATTATTATTGCCGCAGATAAATAGGACGATTATAGCTATGGTGGTACTCTGCTGTGCGATGTCAGTGCGCCTTAAAGATCCCCAGGTGGTCGAAATTATTCCGGGGCCCTCCACTACGGCACCTCTTTCTTCCCGTTTTCTCTCAGCTGTCCCTCCTTTAACCCTTCTCTTACTGCGCGGTTCGGGTGTCCACCGAGGTACGAGACAATTTGCGCCATTTCTTTTCCTAGGGCCGGATTACGGAACTGACAATTAGCAAACTTGTCAAAAACTTGTCATAAAATTGTTAATTAGACTCGCTCCTATTGCTCGGTCGTGGCTGGCGGCCATTTTGCTTTTTGCGTAATGGGTGTCTGCAGATTATGTCACCGATGTGGCAGAAGTGGTGACGTTGCACACCTAACTATGCAGCCGCTAATTGACAGTTTTTTTGTGACAGCCTCAAGGCAGTCAATTTAAACGTTGCGTTTTGAAGTGAGAAGCTTCACTACGCTAGTCAACACCGCCCTTCGCGCGAGCCGGCGTATGTCGGAGCACGAGTGACGTCACACACGGCGCAGTTTCTCTCTCTCTCGCTCCCTAGTGACTAGTGCGCATACGCCACTATAGTAGCACCGAGCCACAGGTGTTCCGCCGCTGCGCAGCGCCGCGCTTTTCCTCAAAATCAAACTTTATTCAGTTTTCTCTTTCCTCTTTCTCTCCCTCCTTTATCCCTTCCTTTACGGTGCGGTTGGGCTGTCCACCGAGATATGTGAGACGGTTACTGTGCCATTTTCTCTCAAAAGAAAAACAAAACAAGTGAGCCAAGGGCATTCATAGAGTTCATTGGCGTTGACAACTTTGCAAAGACCGTTCATTTTCAGGAAAGGAAAGGCACATAACCGGCTCCGTGGGCCACTGGAGACCTCAATATCGCTTTCGCTTGGTACATCCTGGATTAGCTGGGCTAATCCACATTATTTTTTTTGACAGAAAATGGCGGCGGTGTACGCGGCGATACCAGTGAGGCGGTTAGGCCGGCGCGAGCGACGGCGAAGGAGTGCGCACGGAGACACGTTTGATTATGTTTCACTTGCCGGACAAGCTGTTTCGACGCCTTTTTCGACTGGAGAAGCAGACTGTGGAGTGGCTGTACGACGAAGTCGCTGATGAACTGGGAGGAAATTTGCGTGCGATCGCGGTGTCGGTGTGGCGGCAGGTGCTGTGTGCACTGCGGTTCTTTGCTAGCGGCGGCTTTCAAGCTGCCGTTGGCTACGAGGCGCACGTCGGCATCGCATAACCGATTGATGGTAAGCAAATGCGTGCGGCAGATGCTGGAGGCAATCTGCAAAGTTAGCGCGCAGAAGGGGTGGGCTCCCACGGTCACCTCTAGATCTGTGTCACAGATATATAAATAAAACACGCTTATACAGCCGCCGCGGTGGCTGAGTGGTTATGGCGCTCGGCTGCTGGCCCGAAAGACGCGGGTGCGATCCCGGCCGTGCCCCGCCGCGGTGGCTCAGTGGTTAGGACGCTCGACTACTGATCCGGAGTTCCCGGGTTCCAACCCGACCGCGGCGGCTGCGTTTTTATGGAGGAAAAACGCTAAGGCGCCCGTGTGCTGTGCGATGTCAGTGCACGTTAAAGATCCCCAGGTGGTCGAAATTATTCCGGAGCCCTCCACTACGGCACCTCTTCTTCCTTTCTTCTTTCACTCCCTCCTTTATCCCTTCCCTTACGGCGCGGTTCAGGTGTCCAACGATATATGAGACAGATGCTGCGCCATTTCCTTTCCCCCAAAACCAATTAATATTATTATTATGATCCCGGCCGTCTGCCTTTTTCACGACGCGACTGCGCATGCGCCCATCCCCTGGCGGCGGTGTCGCGAAACATATTGGAAGGTCGCTCGCTCCACTCGAGACCGGTCGTGGAAGTGTAAACAAACCGGCTTCCTACGCGGGGTGCGTTGCTGCAGCCGTCGGGCGTTCAGCGCGACGCATTTGGCGATACCTACGAAATGCGTTGCATACGGCAGCAATGCCCAATATGTAAAGGGAAGTAAACTCGGATTTTTTCGCTTTCCGAGCGCTTCCCGGGACAGCCTTCGACGCGAAGCGTGGATAAAAGCAGTTCGCCGGCTCTACGATCGTGCCGCCCTTGGGCACCGTCAAGCACGTCAAGACTGTGCGGGAATCACTTTGTGACAGGTACGGATGAGGTACTGTGTTTAAATGCGTGTGCAGTCTATCATGAAGTGTTTTATTCATGGGCAGGAAGGCCTCGAATGTCACCGCGGCACCCAGACTTCGTTCCGACGCTTTTTGCTTTCTCAAGCAAGAAGGCCAAATGGGCAAGTGCTGTGAGCCGCTTTCAACGCGCGATGGAGCGGACAACGAAAAAGAAGCTACGAGAGCATTCACGCATGGTGCTAAAATTTTGTCATAATCTCCTATGGAAATTTCCTTGTTTATGCCACTACACCCTGGCCAATCCCACCGTGTGGGTATGTGCCATGTATTATGAGGCAGAAGAAGAAAAAGTTGCGTTATGCGTGTGTTCGAACCATATCCATGATGAAGAGCTCTGCGTGGTATCGCCGGAATGGATTAATGTGCGCCTCTCGCGCTCGTCTTTAGGGACGCGCATGCTTGTTTAACCTATGCAGCGGTGTGTTGTGGGAAAATACAGTGAAATGCTAACAGAGCTGCTTTGTTGCGAGTACGCTTGTGCGTTTATAGCTCGTGTAGCTATTCTGCAGCGCTTGAGCACAACGATTGCTTGTGAAAACTGTTGTCCCCAGTCGTTTTCTGTACTACGGCGTGCACGATGTAATATCCACCTTTCATGAATGGCAGGCATATACAGCGGAAAACGCCAACCTCACTGATCGGGGATATTTCATTTAACATTATGTTCCGAATGTAGCCTTCATCTCTGAAGCGGCGGCCCTTGCTAGCTGGTGTTCGCATCGCATGCCGGATGATCGGAGATACTGAAGAATTTGCTTTTCAGTGGGCACTACAGCCTGCCTCGGACTTCGCTCCAAGCCATCAGTCAACCCTAGAAATCCTCCAGGTACCAGGTGCTGCCCAGGACACGCCATCGTTGACAGATTCCAACAAAACGTGCTCCGCAGCGGCACTCAGTCCGGCCGGGTTGGGCGCGCAGTACCCTACCAGTGAGCTTCCAGCGTTGTACGCGAGGTGGCAGCACAGGAAAATGAAAAAGGCGGAATTCGATGGAGGCGAAATTCTAGAGGCGCGTGTAGGCTGTGCGATGTCAGTGCACGTTAAAGAACCACAGGTTGTCGAAATTTCCGGAGCCCTTCACTACGGCGTCTCACACAGCCTGTGTCGCTTTGGGACGTTAAACCCACATAAACCATAAACCATAAAACACGCTTATGCTGGCGAAGCACTTTATTTTCCCCAGCAAATCGCACTTCGTGGTCGTCTTGTTTCCTAAGAAAAGAAATAGACAACCACACATCACATATACTGCAACACCTCACCTTTTGGCATTTTTGTCTTTGATCGAAAGAGCCGAACAACACAACACAGACTTCAACAAGCTGACTTCGTCGATTTCACTCCATGCGCTCCTTGCAAGTTCGCTCGATATGCACGTAGCCTTTGCTGCATTCGTTCAAATTTTTCTGCACGCTTCGGTCAACCGCACAGTAGCTTGATTTCAGACGCCGCGGCGGCTGCGTTTTTATGGAGGAAAAACGCTAAGGCGCCCGTGTGCTGTGCGATGTCAGCGCACGTTAAAGATTCCCAGGTGGTCGAAATTATTCCGGAGCCCTCCACTGCGGCACCTAATTCTTCCTATCTTCTTTCACTCCCTCTCTTATCCCTTCTCTTACGGCGCGGTTCAGGTGTCGATCCAACGATATATGAGACAGATACTGCGCCATTTCCTTTCCCCCCAAAACCAATTAAAAAAAAACAATAACACGGCGTGGAATCGGCTGCTTTCGTGACCCGCCGCGGTGGCTCAGTGGTTAGTGCGCTCGGCAACTGATCCGGTGTTCCCGCCTTCGAACCCGACCGCGGCGGCTGCGTTTTTATGGAGGCAGAACGGTAAGGTGCCCGTGTGCTGTGCGATGTCAGTGCATGTTAAAGATCCCCAGGTGGTCGAAATTATTCAGGAGCCCTCCATTACGGCACCTTGCTTCTTTCACTCCCTCCTTTATCCCTTCCCTTACAGCGCGTAGGTGTCCAACGATATATGAGACAGATACTGCGTCGTTTCCTTTCCCCAAAATCCAATTATTATTATTATTATCATCATCATTATTAATATTATTATTATGCAAAGCTGCTTGACGTTTTACCGCCGTCAGCGCATCCCCGCGCCAGCAAAAGTTACCCATCAGCAAATTTAAAAGTACATCTTCGAATGCTTTTTGTTTTGCTTGATATTTTCGAACTTTAACTACAGTGTTCTGGCAAAATAAAATATTCGTTATTTTGATCGCTGCGTATTTCTTAAGTCTTTTAACAAAAATTTAGCAGACGGCCACTCACCGTGCAAATAAATGCTCTCGGGGCACCGCCCTGCTGTAATTGGCTGATTCCTCGTTGCGTCAAGCGGTGATGTCTCATCGTTTCGTCATTTTGACGGCACAGTCAATAGCTTTTGACATAATTTGTGACAGTTGCGTAATCCGGCCCAGCTTTAACGTGCATAGACATCGCAAGGCGCCCGTGTGCTGTGCGATGTGAGTGCACATTAAAGATCCCCGGGTGGACGAAATTATTTCGGAGCCCTCCACTACGGCACCTCTCTCTTCCTCTCTCCTTTAACTCTCTCCTTTATCCCTTCCCTTACGGCACTGTTCAGGTGTCCAGTGATATGAGACAGATAGTGGGTCATTTCCTTTCTCCAAAAACCAATTAAAAAAAATTAAGCTTTCAGCTGCGCTCAGACCATTCTCCAGTGGGTCGGCGGGCAATCAACACGTCCGATCCGGTAAATGCCTGGTGCGACTCTTGAGACCCGCTTACGAGATGGATAAAGGGAAGCGTAAAGACAAGAAGAAAAGATACCCAGCAGGTGGATGTCCAGGTGCGTAGCGAACTTTCCTTTCGGTTCGAATTCTCTGGCCTTCGCCGCAGTCCGGTTTGGAGGCCCTTTGTTCATCGGACGACACTTGGTCGTCGCTTTAGGCCTAACCGAGTAGGCCCTGATTAAGGTGGCTAGATTGGGAAGGTGTGAAGACCGCGGCGCTTTCCGTCGGCCGCGCGTGACCCCTCTGCGCACCGATGCCGCCAGGAGGAATGTGGCGCTGCTAGTAGCTGCGCGGTAAGCTCAGCCGCGTCGGCCTTGCACACACCGTAGCAGTTAGTTCAGTTCGTTTCGTCGCCTGTATTGGAGTGTCTGTAGGAGCGTTTTCTCATCCAAGGCCGAGGTGCCTTCGACAACAAAAAAGAAGACGGGGCGTTTGTGCTTTGCGCCTGGGTGTGGCATGGGATACAGAGAAACAAAAAAAAACCTTACTGTTCCGTGCCCCTGCCTGCCAGGGAATGTTTGCCAAGTGGTGTCGAGCTATCCCAAGTGCCGACAAAGCCGTCAGTATCATTTTACAGTATTGTCACCATCCTTAAAAACGAGCTTTGACATGCGTTCAGCCGAACGCGCTTGCACATGTCGAAGCTGGGTAAGAGGTATTCTACAGTCAATTAGTGATATGTGCCAAAAATTAGTCGTTTTGAGCATTCTGTTGCGCTGACAGCATAGTTGTACGTTTTTATTGCCTCACAAGGATTATTTCTTTTCCTTAAGGGTATAAATCAGGATAGTCAGAAGGAACGGAAAACACTGAAGCTTTGTGTGTTGTAGATCAAATTCTGAAAAATTTTCTTCCTCACTTGTAAATGAACGATTTCATGGCCAGATGTGCTGCTTCGTTTGCTAACATGAGCGTCAAGGTGACATACATGCTACAGGTTCGCAAGCGGCAAAAACCGGTTTATGCGTTGGGGCGCCTGGTTTGTGCTTTGCGGCGCCTTCATCCTACCCGCCGCGGCGGCTACTAGTGGTTAGCGCGCTCGGCTACCGATCCGGAGTTCCCGGGTTCGAACCCGACCACGGCGGCTGCGTTTTTATGGAGGAAAAACGCTAAGGCACCCGTGTGCTGTGCGATGTCAGTGCACGTTAAAGATCCCCAGGTGGTCGAAATTATTCTGGAGCCCTCCACTACGGCACCCCTTTCTTCCTTTCTTATCTTAGTCCCTCCTTATCCCTTTCCTTACGGCGCGGTTCAGGTGTCCACCGATATATGTGAGACAGATACTGCGATATTTCCTTTCCCTAAAAACGAGTTTTCATTTTCGCCTTCAGCTAATGCGACTGCAGTTTTGAGGTGCTAAGCACGCATTATAACCTGCTCTTCTCGCCGTACGTACGTGTAGTGGCTGCGTTTCGGTGGTGGCGCAACGCATAGTGTCAGTGCACGTTGAAACCCAGGTCGTTTAAATTATTCCGACCCGCCGCGGTGGCTCAGTGGTTAGGGCGCTCGGCTACTTATCCGGAGTTCCCGGGTTCGAACCCGACAGCGTCGGCTGCGTTTTTATGGAGGCAAAATGCTAAGGTGCCTGTGTGCTGTGCGATGTCAATGCACGTTAAAGATCCCCAAGTGGACGAAATTATTCCGGAGCCCTCCACTACGGCACCTTTCTTCATTTCTTCTTTCACTCCCACCTTTATCCCTCAGACAGCGGCGCGATTCAGGTGTCCGCCGATATATGAGACAGATACTGCGCCATTTCATTTCCCCAAAAAACAATTATTATTATTATTGGCTGTCGCCATTGTCAGCAAGCATGCGGAGTTTATTTCCCATTATGCCTTAATTTATGCACCTTATTTATATTTATTCTTACAGTTTGATGCAATGCATGAAGTGCACTGCTGCCTATGGCATCAAAAATGTTTTTGTTGCAGCCAGACTAAAATAAAATAACTAGACTGCCAACTCAGCCTTCAAATCTTGTAGCGCTGACTGCGAAGGCATAAGATAACGCATGCGCAAAGAACAGATTTATCAGCGGTTCCTGAGTTGGATATAGGCAGACATGAAAGGTAGACGGTGGTTGTTATTACGTCCAAATATTTTAATTATAACGGAGGCAGTACACTCCTTTTCTCGAGCTGCCATTACGTCCAAATGATTTAAGTAATAAACTATAACGGATGGATGGAAACAACCTTTACTAGAAGAATAAAAAGAAAGAGAAAATCTTCCACGTTGGTCTCCTACTGGTCCAGCTAGGAGTCCACGGGCTTGTGCCTCACACAAGGCCCGATCCATCAGCCATTTCTGGCCGGTGGGCTGAGCGGTCCGTAAAGCAGCCTCCCAGGAAGAATGAGTGGGATTGGGGAGGGGGGTACTGCCTGTGGGGAAGGATATTCCCAAAGGTAGTAAAAAAGGGTGGATCTGGGCCCGCCACAGGCATTACAATGAGGAGGAAAGGTGGGGTGAAAGCATGAGAGACGGTAGGGTGAAACAAAGCAGCCCATCTGTAATTGTCGCCATGTGGCGCTGGTTTTGGGAGACAAAGTACCGTGGGATGGTGGTAATTTCATGCGGCTGAGTTTGTAGAATGCGGCGATATGATGATATGTATAAGAGGACCGATGGGGCCTCTTGCTCAGGGTTGGGTGCCTGATCGTCAGGGGTCCGGGAGGAGAGGTCTCGGGCCAGCGCATGAACGCGCTCATTGCCGGTGGTCGAGGCATGCCCAGGGATCCACGACAGAGTAACCGCTCGGTCCAGAGAAGTGGCTGTGGCAAGAATACGGTGTGTGGCCGGCGTCGCCACGCCCTTTAGGTAGTGGCGGTATGCGGCCTGGGAATCTGTGCAAATTTCGGTTGTTTTTGTCAATGATGGAGTGGGCCAGCGCAAGTGCGATGACGGCTCCTTCCGCCTCTGCAGGTGAATTAGTTCGGATAGTGGCGCCCCCCCCCCCCCCCCCCCCCAGTGCGGTCTTCATAGGCTGCGACTGCCGTGAAGAATCCTACTTTATAATTTTCTGCCACGTCGACATAAAGGATATCGGAGCGGTTGCTGTATGTTTTGGTGTAACAGCTAGCTCGAGTCTGCCGCCTACCCTGATGGAGGCTAGCGTTCATATTGCGCGGTAGAACCTTCTGATATATGTGATCCTGCGTGCGCAGAGAAGTCATGTAAGGTGTAGGACTTGTTGGGGTGGGAATAAGTGGATTGAGACGGAGCTGTCGCAGTAGGCATTGCCCTGTTTCCGTGCGACTCAGGCGGACTAATTGGTTGGTGCGTTGAGCCTCTATTAATTTGATCACGGTATTGTGGGTACCAGTGGCCAGGAGGCGTTTCGTGCTAACCGTCCGTGGAAGACGTAGGTCGGAGGTGACAGCCGTGTGTATTAGAATGTCTGCCTGTTGTGTTTGGCGCCGAGCGAGTATGTGGTATGGGAGGTGGTAATGCGGCTGATGATTAATGCATTTGTCATATTGAGGGTCTCGCGTTCAGACAGCCCATGATTGCGTGCTGCCACCCGATTGATTAGTGCAGCCACCTGTTTGGTCTGTCTTTGCAAGAGCTGAAGGGTGGCGGTAGCATCGAGTGTGTTGTTAATGAGAAGGCCGAGAATCTTCACCTGAGACACAATGGGCACTGGATCCCCTTACATGTGCAGTTCAATGGGGGGTCACTGGGCAGGGGTTTCAGTTGCAAGAGTTCCGATTTATTTGGGGAGCAACGGAGGCCTGTGTTTGCTAACTGGGTGGTGGTGATGTCTATGGCAGATTGCAGGCTATCCTGGGCTGTTCCAATAGATCCTCCTGTTGTCCAGAGGGTTATATCATCTGCGTATATGGTTGTGTGGAGCCCTGGGATAGCAGCAAGGGCCCTTGCCAGTGGCGCTAGGGCAATGTTAAACAGAAAAGGTGATAGGACCGCCCCTTGTAGGGTTCCCCGGTTAGGCAGGGGGAAAGGCTGGGAGTCGACATCCCCTAGATAGAGTTTTGCCGTGCGTCCCTGAAGGAAGGCCTGAACATATTGCCATATGCGGGTGCCACAGCCAGTGGTGGCTAATGTCGTCAGGATATGGTCATGGCTTAGTGTGTCGAAGGCCTTATGAATATCGAGGGCCAGTATGGCTCGCGTAGCGGCTGTACGGCGCTTAGCGTAAAAGAGAGACTCTAAGGGCGAGAAGTACGCCTTGCGCCGAGATGCTTGGACGGAAGCCAAATTGAACGTTGGAGAGAAAGCCTGTTGTTTCTAGGAACGGTTGCAGGCGATTGAGAATGACATGCTCGAAGAGCTTGCCGACACAGCTCGTTAAGGAGATGGGACGCAAATTTTGAAGGGTGAGGGGTTTGCCCGGTTTGTGTATAAATCGCATGCTGGCATGGGCCCAGGCTGACGGGAGCGTCCCACCGTGCCAGTGGTTATTCTCCGTGAGTTCCTGAAGCGAGACTTCGTCCAGATTGAGTAGTGCCTTTACGTTATGCCATCCGGCCCCGGCGCCGTAGAGCGGTGAATACTAGAGTGCTCGGCGGACTTCGCTTAAGGTAATGTCGGCATCAAGTTCCGGGTTAGGTGGAGGTAGATTGGGTGGATCTGCTGACTGAAGGAATGAGGGTATATAAGTGTCCCGTAGTTGAGCAATTACGTCTGTGCCCTCTTGAAGCTCTAGTTGTATTAGACGTTGCGTGCTTACTTGTGTCTCAGATTTAGTGGTTTTTGGATCTAAGAGAGCGCGTAGGAGGGACCACGTGCGTTTAGTGCTTAATGCACCCTTGAGGTCATTGCAAAAGGTAGCCCAGTTGGCGCTGGCTAGGGTGTTCTTCTTCCTCACGAGTGAGAGCGGCTATGCGGAGTCTCAATTTACGATTGTGTCGCTGGTGACGCCAGCGCTTGAGAAGTCTTTGTAAGGCCTCCCATAGATGAGCCAGATGCGGATCAACCTGCGGTGCCGCAGGGGTGTTTTTAATACGTTTGCTGTTCGCCTGGATAGCATCCACCAAACGGTATGTCCAGTCGGTGACAGTACGGGGTTCGGCAGAATCAGCTGCCAAGTATGAGCGCCATTTATCCCAGTCAGTGAGGAGCTGTGAACGAGGACTTAAAATCTTGGAATCGTAAGCAATAGTAGTGGAGACTGGAAAGTGGTCACTCCCAAGGCTGTCTTGGAGCACCGTGTGAGATTTAACGATTATGTTCGGTGTGGCCCATGTGAGATCGGGTGTGGTGTCGCGGGCGACACTTGTGCCAATGCGAGTGGGTACGGTGGGGTTTGTGATCAGGCCAAGGTTGTAATCAGCCATGCACTGCGGTAGAAATGACGTTACCTTTTCGGGTATCCGACGTGTATCCCTAGTCCGTGTGACGTGCATTAAAATCACCCACCACAAGGAGCTTTGAGGAACGAAAGGAGCCCAGGATGCCCGGAATAACTCGTATCTTTATCTTTGGGATTGCTGTATATGTTAAGAATAGTGAGGCCATATGTGTGCCCGGATGAGCTGAGCTCTATCGCGGTATACTGAGTGTCCGTGCTTGCTGGCGTGTTTGTCGGTGTGCGGTCTAGCACCGGCATGGATGCGAGTGTCAAGATTACCGTACGTGGCGTAAGGACTGCCGTGCGATAACCGCGGATATGAATGCGATTTTTTTCCGTCTCTTGCAGAGCGATGAAATGGGGGGGGGGGGGGGGTAGGGGAGTTTGCGATATATGCTACCAGTTGCGCTTGCTTTCGGCGTATGCTGCGACAGTTCCAGTGCCATATAATTGTTTCTTTTGGTGTAGTGGACTGGCGTCGCCGCCAACTTTTTTGCGCGCTATATTTGTGTGCCATGTTGCTGGTCTGGAGATACTGGATCAGTACAGGCAGCGTGTTGAACTGCGCGCAGCTTGCGAGACAATTCCTCATGAGGTACAAGTTCGAAAAGCTTATTGATGCCGGCTTCATGTTTTTCCAAGTGTGTGTTGATCGTAGCTTCTATCCTGTCCGTCATGGACAGTATCAGCTGTGCCTGGGCTTGTGTGAGCTGTTGGTGCATCGCTCCGAGTTGTTCAGCAGCTATAGTGTTTATAATGCTAGTGATTTCTGAACGGAATTCAGCGGAACGTATATCTTGCTTTACCACCTCTTGAGGTGGAATAGGAATCCCTTCCCTTACGGCGCGGTTCAGGTGTCCGCCGATATGAGACAGATACCGCGCGCCATCTCCTTTCCCCAAAAACCAACTATTATTTAAATTATTCCGAAACTTTCCGCTTTGGCATTAACAGCGTCCCTCACATTCTGGGCAGCGTCTCGAAATGTGCACGCACAAAACGCGCTTCAGTCCAGCTATGCACTGCAAACTCGGCTTGTGAAGCAGCACATTTCATAGGAATAACGATGCGAGTTGACGAAACAATATATTATGATAAAGATCCATTCTTAGTCACTAGCAGAAAACGCGCGATAAGCAAAACGGGCTCATTTTCGCTTAAGTGGTTAAATTTAGCCTACGCGTTGTGCTCATTTTGGCTGCGCTCCTTACCGGATGGATGGATACGGCTGAACCCTTTAAATCGGGCGGTGGCTCAAGCCACCTAGCCATGACTTATGAAATTTTACTTTTCTCTTGATTTTAGCCACCAATCAGATAACCTTCGCTTGATTATTTTTACCCGCTTAAAATCTACTTTCCCTTCACTGTCCTTAAACCCCAATGCCTTGGATAAATCAGCCCCGCTGCTTTCCACTGTAGAGTGAAGCCCTTTACAGAAAAGTATCAAGTGTTCAGCCATTTCCTCCTCCTCTCCGCACACAACGCACAACGTGTCTATCTCGTGTCTATCTATATTTTCTTTGGCAATTTCCTGCTTAAAAATCCTGTATGTTCCCAGTGCTGATTTCGGCAGCATCCCTGTTCTCCACAGAGCTCTCTCTGTTTAACCTTTTTCTTAACCGATAATTGGATTTGCCCCCCACTGCTGTCCAGATATTTGCTTGTCAATTTTCTAGTTCGCTTTCTCCATTTCGTATCAACATTCCTTATATACAGGTATCTGAAAACTTTCCTAGCCCACTGATTTTCCCCCATTTTTCTCAATCGCTCCTCAAATGCTATCTTACTGCTAGCTTCTCTGCTCTCGAACAACGCCCATCCCATATCACCCTGTATCCCCTGATTTGGTGTATTGCCATGCGCTCCCAAAGCTAGCCTCCCTACGCCACGTTGTTTAATTTCTAACCTTGCTTGAACATCTGGTCTCATGCACAGGACCGTATTACCGAAAGTCAGGCTAGGAACCATCACCCCTTTCCAGATCCCTCTTACCACTTCATACCTATTGTAATTCCACAGTGCCCTATTTTTCATGACAGCTGCATTCCTACTAGCTGTATTCATTACATATTTTTCATTCTCTGTCAGATACTCAGCACAGTTAATTATCCACACCTCCAGATACTTGTACTCATCCACTACTTCCAGCGTGAACTCCTGTATTCTATGCTCGCCGACCTCATCGTTAAATATCATAACTGCAGATTTTTCCTTACTAAACTTGAAACCTAATCTCCCTATGCACCACATATGTCTATCAACTTCTGTAAGTCTTCCTTGTTGTCAGCCATTAGCACTATATCATCGGCGTATATTAGTCCCGGTAATGACTTTAATCAATTCTCCTTGCTTGAAAAAAGAAAGGTTGAAGCCTAGTCCGCTCCTCTCTAGCTCGGTCTCTAACCCTTGCAGATACAACATGAACAACAAAGGAGACAGAGGACATCCTTGCGTAAGCCCCCGCTGTATCTCTACAGGCTCCGATACATTTTCTCCCACTTTATAAGCACTCTGGTACCTTTATATATATATGTATCTTTTAAAAGATTAATTACTCCCTCTTTCACATCCAATATGCCCAGTATGTCCCACAGATACTCTTGATTAACGTTGTCGTAGGCTCCCTTAATATCCAGAAATGCTAGCCATAGGGGCCTGTGTTCCTTTTCAGCAGTCTCTATACACTGTGTCAATGAAAACAGATTGTCCTCCAACCTCCTTTGTTTCCGGAATCCATCTTGTAGCTCCCCTAGTACACCCTCGTTCTCCACCCAAGCCTGCAATCTGTCATTTATAATCTGCATCACCACCCTGTAAACCACAGATGCCACTGTTATGGGGCGGTAGTTACGTCAGCTTTGTCCCCCTTTCCCTTATATATCGTGTTCATTCCACTCAATCGCCATTCATCGAGGATTTTCCCATCCACTATCATTTTATTCCCTACCTGTATTAATGTTTCCTTGAATTTTGGTCCTAGCTTTTTTATTAAAGTAATCGGAATACCATCTGGTCCTGTTGACGTGCCACTAAGAACCTTCTTCTCTGCCCTTTCCCACTCGCTTTGCTCAAGTGAAGCTATTGCAGTAACCGGTCTATCCTCCTTCGATAAATTATGTGCAACATTTCTTTCTTTAAATTTTTCTGTCATCCTTTTTTCTATGTGTTTTATCGCTTCATCCACTTCAAGTCGAATACCCTGATCTGTAACAATAAACCTTTGTTCTAGCCTAATCTTATTACTCATTGCATTTAGATCCTTCCAGAATTTTTGAGCTGCTTTTCTATCCTTTTTATTTACTTTTGAGATCCATTGGGCACCCTTTCTTCTAATTTTCCCATTAATCAAATAGGATGCTTCTCTTCTACACCTTATGAAGGTATCCCATTTTCTGTCTACTTCAACTTCTGGTTCCCCCCTCTTCTTAGAATATGTGTGTTCCCTGGACGCTTCCTGACGTTCTCTATCACCCTCTTGACCTCCTCATCCCACCAACTCTTGGGTTTGCGTCTTTTCCCTTTTAGCTTTACTCACACCTTAGCTAGCTCTAGCTCCAGTAATCGATTTAATTTGGTATAAGTGCATTCTGTTTCACTATCCTCAAAAATTACTTTCTCGATTTGTTTGGCTGCTGCTTCCAATTGCTTTTCTGAGCAATTGGAAGCAGCACCGCGCCTCTGCCCTCAGCGCCGCCGCACGGCATCGGCGCGCTGCGGGGTCATGTTTCCCCGCCCGGTTTTCACACCTTTCCAATCTAGCCACCTTACCCTGATGATTGTGTTCTAAACCAACTTATTTGTGCGAGAAGGCTGAACGAAATACATGAGCTTGGCTGGCCGGTTTGTTTCTCTATATGCACCATCATTTTTATGTGAGCGTGAGTGGCCATGAGTTGAGAGAAAAAAAAAATCTGGTTTGGTTGAGCCGAAACGACCTCGGAAGCCTTCAACTCGCGCTAAGAAGGTTCACGTGCAAGCGACTGAGCGAACAGAGCGATTGAACGTTGCGTATGCAGCGAAAAATTTGCAAATTTTTGAAACCTCTTTTCACTCTGGCCGCTCGAACCGCCGCGACGACCCGAAACAGCTTTGTGCGCCGCGGCGGCAGAAATCGCTAGCGTTTTCGCTTGCAAGTAAAGTGGCCTTTGGACTGCGTACGTCGCTCGAGCTTCGGCCTCGCGCGTATCCGGTCCTTGTGCTTCGCACGGTGTCGCCATATGCAAGGCCGGTATTGGGCCCGTTGCCCTCGGGCTGTGAAGATGAGCTAATTGCTTTGTTCGCACAAAGCGTGCACGCTTAGTGAAATGGCAAAGCCTTCAGCTTGCTCTAGCTCGAACTTGCACTCTTTCGATATCATTAATATTAGTCCGCCGCGGTGGCTGACAGGTTATGGCGCTCGGCTGCCGGCCCGAAAGATGCGGGTTCGATCCCGGCCGCGGCGGTAGAATTTCGATGGAGGCGAAATTCTAGAGGCCCATGTGCTGTGCGATGTCAGTGCACGTAAAAGAACTCCAGGTGGTCGAAATTTCCGGAGCCCTTCACTATGGCGTCCCTCATAGCCTGAGTCGCTTCGGAACGTTAAACCATAAAAACTATTAATATTAGTCTCTCCTGTTAGGACCGCCAACGTTTTGCACTGATGCTACAGTGTCGGGAATGCATGATGTAGCGGTAGCATTGCTATACGACAAAATGTATGCGGAATATACAAAATTACCAAATTCCAGTGATGCTACGAATGTAAGTGCTAACAGGTTCTGTGAAATACCTAACCGAAACGCATAACCGAATACAAAGGATCACTTCGCGTCATTTGATTTTTTTGTGTATTTTTTTTCCGAGGGCCAATAAAAGGGTGTCTAGTCAAGCCACGCGTTCGTCGGCTCGCCTCGCCGGACTGTACGTGCGCCTTGCCAGACTGCGTCTCGCCGCTCCCCGAGCACGCGCTTCTGCACGCGTCGCAGTTTCCGCGTCGCCCGTGCGCGTGTATGGTCCGGCCATGCTGCTGACCTGAGACGGGGCGGGTGCTGTGGAACGCCCTTCCGCTTTGTCAGGACACTGATCCATGGCACGTTTCCGAGCTCTATATCTCGTGTTATTCAGTCTGTTCTTCTTGGTGCACACCAATCCCTCCGCAGCTCCGCACCCCAATCCCCTCAGTGCATTTACGATTGCTGTATGGTTTATGGGGGTTTAACTTCCCAAAGCGACTTAGGCTATGAGGGACGCCGTAGTGAAGGGCTCCGGAAGTTTCGACCACCTGGGGTTCTTTGGCATGCACTGGCATCGCATAGTACACGGGCCTCTAGAATTTCGCCTCCATCGGGGTTCATCCGCCGTGCGGCCGGGATCGATGCCCGCGTCTTTCGGGTATCGTGCTTCAGCGTCCTTACTCTGTTTCCGCCCCATTTTTGGCTCAGGCTATCCGCATTACCCGCCGCGGTAGCTCAGTGATTAGGGCGCTCGGCTATTGATCCAGAGTACCCGGGTCCGAGCCCGACGCGGCGGCCGCGTTTCGATGCAGGCGAAACGCAAGGGCACCGTGTGCTGTGCGATGTCGTGCACATTGGGGATCCCCGGGTGGTCGAAATTATTCCGGAGCCCTCCACTACGGCACCACATCCTTCCTTTCTTCTCTCAGTCCCTCCTTTATCCCTTTTCTTACAGCGCTGTTCAGGTGTCCGGTGATATGCGAGACAGATACTGTGCCATTCCCTTTCCCCCAAAACCAATTATTTTCAGCTGCGCTTAGTGTTGCTCAAGAAAACTGGCGCACAGCGACGAAAGTTGGTCGCGGGTTTGGTTTCCCTGAATTTCAGATCGATCGAAGCTCGAATGGTGGTCAATGACAGCAGAGTTGCCGTCAAACTGGAGAGCAGGCTCATTAACGGGTTAGAGATTGGCGATCCCGCCACTCGATAGCTGCGGCTCCTTGAATTTTGGACTGCGTATCTGCGCAGAACCCTCGATTCCCGAGCCCTACTACATACCTGACCTTGATATAAGCCTCAGACTTTAAAGGGGCTCTAATAAACTTGCGGCATACCTGGGATGAAGCACGCCGCTTCACGAATATTGTCGAACCCTAATATCCCCAGTGCCATCTGGTTTAAAATGAGTAATCACATATAGTGGGACGAGCAGACGATGCCGTTGGAGCCTGCCTGGCGTGATCGCTGGCTCGTCAGCTTTCTGTTGCGTTCGTACTTTGTCTCAGCTTTCCTGTTCACGAAGAGCAAGAGCTTTTCGAGATTAGTTTAGCAACACTTCCTGATCGCCGCAGTTGCCTGACAACGTAGACACCGGCTATGTTTTCGCAGCACTGCGGGAAACATGACACCGTTGATGCTGCACTACGGGAAGAATTTTTTTAATGCACTTTGTAGAAGCTGAGTTAGCTATAGTCAAAATTTGAACTTAATTGTCTTGGCATCTTTCCCTCTCCTCTCGTCACTTTTTGCACACTGGAAGGTCGGCGCTCCTCCGCAGGCCCCACCTCAATCCTGGGGCAGAGCTCCCCGACAAACCAATAGCCATCTCTCAACTTGTATAGCAAGGTGCGAGCGACAGAGGTGGGTGCGAGCATGAAGTCGCCGGGAAGGGCTTGCCAACTTAAGCACGTGATTGTGGGTTGTCTGCTGCGTGTAGAAGTGTAACATGGTGTCTAGATGCAAGTGTATTATTTGGCTGAAGTGCTCGTGCCAACCCAATGCAGTGATTGAGCGAGTTAATGTACTGTCCTCGAAATGCGTTTCACAGCCCCTTTAATCTTCTCAGGTAGCACAAATCATTGGAATAAAGTTATAAAAATGTTATGCAAGTTGAAGTAACATTATCGTTGTATTGGAATGTTCCATTAAAGTTAAAAATCTACACGTAACATTACATGTTCCACCTGAAACATTCATTCAACATTGAAAGCAAACATTGTTTTAATATAGCCTTCTAAACATTGTTTGAATAAATATAAAACAACAAATATGTTTTAAGCACTGGGTCCCAAAACCTTTCCTACTGTCCTTAGAGTGAACATTTTTTCAACCAGCAGATTGTGTCCACCATATATTGCGTTCATAGCCCCATTATTTTGTTAGAAAACTTTGCTTATCCGTTCACCACTATTACTCACGGCACACCCCTCAGTAATTGGTATATAAGCTTGTTTCCATTGCATCCTTTTGGAGGCGAGTGCATACCGTGTACGAGCTGCATGTTCTGCTGTATTGTAGAGATGAAGTGTCGCCCTCGTTGCTGGTCCTTGCAAAGCGTTGATAAAATTGTATACTGGAACATAGGCAGGCCTGCATGCTTGTACAGGGTTGCTTCATTTTCGAGAATGTTACATTTATGTTGTTTAAATGCTTAATTAATATTAGGAAAAGATTATTTGAACATTTATTTGTGCCATTACAAAAACGTTAAAGAAAAAGAATGTTAAGAACAATAAAATAATGTTTGACAGAAACAAAAATGCGATACTGTAATGTTTAGATGCTACCAGGGTTAGGGTGACCGGCTAACTTTTTGGATGAAGTGCATCCCCAACAAGTGCAGGACAGCCACCGAAGTTTGCTTAAAAGTTGAATGAAAGGATGATGACCTCGTGCTGTTTTGGATCTTGAAATGAATCCTTGGGGCACGCGTTTCGTTTTTTGGTGGAGTCGTGGCCACACAGGCGGAGTCTTTTTACCGCGGGCAGCGTGAAATTGCATTTGTGTCAGCACGAGATACTGCAAGCTCGCAAGCTGGCGTGGCAATCTCGATCCCTACCAAAACAGCACACTAATTTCTGCATTGTGCGTTGCGTTGTCAGAAGCCGAAACGAAAAAGGGACATGACACTGACGAAGCGCAGACTATCAAGTGTCAGCTACCACGTACTCTTGTGTCAAATTTTGTCAACACGGCGCACAGTGAAAGAGTAAACAACATAGCCCAGTTTTCTGCCTTATGAGTGACCGTAGTAACAATCTATGATCACCTTTGTGTAAAAAAACGACTGCTCCAATGTGGTTACAAGGCTTCCGAAGTCCGGTCATGTGTACACATTGCGCGTAGAGGACCCCCACACCAGAAAGAATTGCCGCGTTTTCTCTGAGATTTACCCGGTGTGCTCACGCGCCGCAGACGCCATAGCGAGTGGCCGGACCACCAATCTCTTCCTCGTGAATGTGCCTGAACTACATGCGGCTCTCCGGTTTGACGGAAGCGCTGCTGTCATTGACCACTATCCAGGCTTCGATTCCAGAATCGAGGGGAAACAAAACCGTCAACCGCCTTTCTTCATTGCGCTCGTTTTCCCGACTGCCTCGAGCACCGCTAACAAGCGCAGCTGACCGATCGAAGTGCTGTTTGTTTACAACGTAGTTATGTGTTGCTGTCGCGCCCGGCGACTACTGGCCAAATCTCCAGTGCACGACGGTTCCAAGCAGCAGTGCAACACACGAAGAAAGCATATGCTTGCGGAGCAGGAGTTCGTCTGCTACATGCACCTCAAGCATGGCGGCCAGCGGCTTTGCACCGCAGCATGGCTATGGTGTGGCTGTGCGCCAGTGCATACCAACTATACAAGTGCTTACTGTCTCGAGTGCTAATGGCATTTAATGGCATTAGCATTAGCATGGCATTAGCCTTACTACTGAGTTGCCACAACTTATTCACCTGAACACAATACATACTCTCGCCCCATTCCACACGCAGAAAAGCATGCAACCTTGTTAACAACTTCCTAACCAGTAGTAAATGGTTACTTCATAACTTTCAATCAGATGATCGAGGCATTTCTACAGCATGTTTGATGCGATGGCCACCATTTTCACCAGCATTTCTGACAGATACTCTCCGGCTGTGTGTTCACACGCGAAATTATGCCTATTTTTTCGACTTGTCAAGCAAGAACAGCGGTGATTTCTGCAAAATAACATATATATTACATTTGAACATGATTTCAGAGGTATTGTGATCATTAGCGCTGTTTATATGCAGGTGAAATTTCTGACTGCCTGCAAGCATTATCGAGATTTTAGTATAATGATATTGAATGTGGAAATGTAGCACCAACTCCGAAAATATTGCCATTTCTTGTATGCGTGTGGTATGGCTTAACCCCTTCTTGCCTTCGTGTCTTTTTTGTTCTAAATCTAATCAATGAAATTCCAAGCGCCAAGGCTACACCTGGTCATAACACATACCATAGTGGAGGGCACTGGATTGGTATTGGCCACCTGGTCTATTTCACTGAGCACTTAACTCTTAGTACGTAGATGTTTTTGCATTTTTGCCTCAGCCGAAATGTAGGCATTGTAGCTTGGATCTAATATGCAATATAGTTCTTAGCATTAGGACACCACAGTCACCGAGCCACTGCAGCAAATCTAAACTTGCCAATTGATTGCATTCTTTTTCCATTGCACTAATTTTTTACACCAATGAGCTTGCATTCGACTTGATGCTGTAATGAACATTTATGGCCCTCACTAAAAAACAACAAAAAGTTTTTATTCCCGAGGATGCGTCGCCAAATAACCTGCAATTTTAGTAATACAAAATCAAATCTGGTTCATTATATGCATTGGTATGCAGCATCTTTGCCTTATTTTCACTGTGGCTGCAATTAGCACTTTCTTTGAGTATGGCTATAGAGTGTTAACACATCACTGCAACTTAAGCTGCTAAGGCAGATGACATGTTATGTACTGAACTGCATGAAAGCTTACCTGCAATACATAAATGTAGGGACATTAATGCTTCGGCTTGACTTTTCGCAGGAAAACTTGCTTGCTAGTTATATGCAAGGTTGTGCAAAAGCTTGAGCTGCCAAAATGAAACATGTTTTTGGCTTCTGCAGCAGTGGCAAGCAAGTGGTAGCCGGTCCAGAATCGGAGACCGTAATTAACAGGACTCTTTGAGCACAAGTGCTATTGCTGTCAAACAAAATGCAAACAGCGGAGCGCGTGGCCAAAGGTCTAGTTTACGCCGTCTGACTGTCGTCATCAAAGATAGGGGCACTCATCCAGTCCGTGATTGTTTTGCTCCTCTTTTCTTTGTCGTTCTCTTTCTTGCTTTGCTGCTGCAGCACCACAGGCGTATACTTTCCACCACTCTCAACTTGCGCAGCGCGATTTTGCTGGTGGCAGCGGCTGTGGCCCGTGTGGGTGAAGCGAGCGCTCTTAGCTTCCCGGCCTTCAGTACTTTAATTTTGCTTCCATCAGCACTGTGTTATCAGTGCCTGGCTGCGATGTGAACAGTGAAAAATACCGATTAGGTTGCAGTCGGTGGAAAGTGCGAATATGGCGCTCCAGTGGCAAAGCAAAAAAAAAAGAATGTCAAAGAAAACAAGCAAAACTACCGGAAACCAGATCAGTGCGCCGATCTCTGACGACGATAGGCAGGTGGCGTAAACTGGACCTTTGGCCACATACTCCATAGTTTTCATTTGATGCTGATAGTACATTCTTCCGCTTGTATTTAAAATTTAACACAACATTGACACAACCAACTACACAAAAAATAATCAACCCACTAAGTTTATTTAATACAAAGATTGCGATGGCCCTGCTTCACAGGTTAGTACAGAAGGACAGGGTACAATTGAATTGCTTCAATAACATGGAAGACAAACTAGAAACCCACAGCATGTCACTGCAATATTATAATGAGTGCAGAACCGCCTGGCAAAAATGAAATCTGTTTAATGTCACGTACACATATGTACAACCTTGAAGACTAGACCTATAAGCTCAGTCATTTGAAGATTCCTAGATGCCATGTTGACACTAAACCACAATGGGACTCTGCTTGTTCTCACTGTGGTCAGCCTCAAAGTAGTAACATATGATGGAATTGATGCAGCTATGACATGGCCAAAGCTTTGTTCCCCCTACCCTTCTTCCTCCCCCACGTGTTGTGATTATCAACAAAAGTAATATCAAGCAAGCTATGTTTGACAGGAAAATTTGCAAAAACAGCCAATAGACATTGCTTAAAGGTGCACCGCAATGCCTCTCCAGTACCAGTTAATATCATTAAATAGATTCATCATGCATTCCAGACACCAGTGCAAAAAGAATTATTAAAATCTGAGCATGCAGAAGAAACTTACTCCACTTTGAAAACTCAAAATAAAAAGATCAGACGAAAACGCGTTTCACTCACCCACTTCGCTCACCCAGTACTGAGATTGGGTGCTACAAATCAGAACCGCGCCTAGCAGTAGTGGAAGCTTGCATGCAAATGTTGTCTAGTGCTGTAGACAGGCTACACAGGGCAGGGGTGACTAACAACAAAGGAAGATCCCTGATATTTCTTTGTTGGTAGGATTAGAAGGCTGTCGGCTACCCCCCCCCCCCTCCCTCCCCTCCCTACCTTGCCTCCAGTCTCCTGTCTGGTCTTTCGTCACATTTTTGGGCAAGATGTGTAGATTGGCTGTTTTTTTTTTTTTTTCGCTGCCTTCTTGGTGTGGTTTGAACAGCGCCCCCAGGAAGGTTTGAAGCGGAATGGGAAGTGCCACCTCTAGCGTTATTCTTATTAGTTTTTGTTCGCTTTCACTGCTTCTTTCTAGCTTTTGTGGATGTGAGGAGCTTTCAGTACTCATAGACAGAGTATTTTGGATCAATTTTGCAAGTATAAAGAAACAATATTCAAACTCGATGCCCAAACAATCAGAAAGGCAGCGCCGAATCTGAATGCCACCTCATTTTCGCTGCCGAAAAGGGCCGCTGCGTTGCGACACCAACTCGAAACGAGCATTTCTGGACAAGATTAAAATATTAAATGTTACGATTTCGGCGATCTCTTTGGGTGTTCAGGTGTCACAATATCCCTTACTCTGCATAAAAAGAATAAAGATCTCAAGCATTATCTTCGTCGCAGAGCCCCTTTAAGGTGTTTTCCATGCACTGACGAAGTACAGCATGCAGGTAATGATTACTTGTTCTATACTGGCTAGTGGTAACTTTACCACATAGTGGTGGGTTGTATAAACATTTAAATGCTACTTCAAATTGAGCACCTTTGAACCTGTTCTTGATTTAAGTATGTCTTCTAGGGGTTTGGTTTCATTTGAAACAGGTTTTTTAAGAGAAGTTGTCAGCAATGGTTTCTAAACATCTTGCTGAAAATGATGGCTTGGAAAGATTAGCAACACCCAAGTGCATCGAAGTACCAGTCTCACTAGCGCTGTGCAGTGCCACTAAAGCTAAAGGACATGCGCAGGCATTGGAAGGTAAAATGCAAAATGTACTTCTGTAGTTGACACTGCTTATGCTGATACATGGTTTTTCTTCAGCTAAGATGTGCTGACCTCTTGTAACACATTGGCAAAATAACAACGCTAAGGCATCATAAATTTTTCACAAAAGCAGTTAACTCTTTCCTTACCATGCCCATTCAATGGTTCAATCTGAACGATGGTGCGACATGCCTATCATTGCAAGGCATGTATGTTGCAAGACTACTGTACCTCAGTTCCAGAATCTTATTTTTTTTTTGGCAGGTGTATAGGAAGTAGTTTCAAATTTTGCAAGAAACACGTCGACACGAAGCGACTGCAGCAAGCATGGCACCAAAACTGGTGCCCTTGTCTCGTGCTGACCCTGCTCAGCATCGACACTTTAATGTGTAGGTGCAAGCAATGGCTTTGTGTGAATTATAACGTCCAATTGTCTTAATTTAGTTCAGACAGCCCGGACTATTGCCAGGTATTCGTCTAACTTTCGTTTCTGCCTTCGCCAAGAAGATTCACTGTTTTCTGGCCCTCTCGGAAGGCTCCAGGCATGTTTGAATGATTCCGTGCCACCAGCAGTGTAGAGGACACAGCTTTCTGCAAGATAGCCCAGGGTCGACCTTCGTACTGCACTCCGGGTAACCCAAAGCACAGTGTGCAAGCGATTGATTTTTTTTGGCCGATGGGAAAGTTTAGCATAAAAGTGCTGTAAATTTGAATACTTCTTTCCGACACAGCACAAACAAAACGTATATGCTAGATATTTTATTCTCCTAATTTCTAACTGGGTATATTTAATTTTGTGAATATTTGTGTGTCCCTCAAAAACCTTTTTCCTTCATAAGTAAAAATAAATAGTTTTTTCTTTACTCAATAAAAAGAAAATTCTGTTAGCTGCACTATGATGTGCCACAATAAAGAACAAGTTTAAAAATACATGTGAAAAAAATTCACAAACTCGTCACAAACTCGGCTACAGAGAGCATTATCTGCGTCCTGCTCATACAAACAGATGGCATGGGTCCAGGCTGATGCCATAGAGTATCAGTGTCCACTTGTAACTTCAATTACATGATTGGCTGAAACAACCTATGGCTTGGTTGCATTGTACAAAAATTTGAGACAGGGTACAGACAGTTTAAAACAAAAACAAGCCCTTTTTCTCCTTCAAAAAGGCGTAGCTTAGAAACAAGGAAACATTTTTCCTCTGTACCCCTTACAGTTGTCATAACACCAGAGTAAGCCACTTTATATGAGAATATTTATAAAAAAATATGTAAACCTGTTACACAAAACTCTGCAGGTCTAAAGCTTTGCACATAAATTATCAAGCAGCTGAACACAAAAACGCTGTCTTTGTTTTCTTGTCCTTCAGAATACAGCAGCTAAAAAATAAACGTATTTCCATTCTCAACATTAAAAGTTTTTGCACAATTAGTGCTTTACAGAAAAGTTGTAAGGCTCAGTAACAGATTAAAGCAGAACACCTCACGGCACTGCTGTGTTGACCACCTTAATATATTCCGCCCCTGCTCCTGTGTATTTTTACATACACTTTCAAGACATAGTGTAACCTCACCCAGAAGCAAAAGAAGGCAGGTGTGAGCAGGCAGGTGCATCATTTAGAAATGGAAAACACTGATAGGATGAGTGGAAAGACAAAGTGTGTTGTGTTGGTGCCTTTTGTCTGTCTTGTCTGCACTCTCTTTACATTTTTCAATCCCAATTACACGTGCTTATAAGGTGAGCTGTACTCCAAGTGGTCTGCATTATGAATGCTTCACCCTGGGTGCACTTGTAAATTATGTTGAAAAACAGCTTTAGAGTAGTAATGCATGCAGGAAAAAAAAAAAAAAATGTCCAGAACGGCATCAGTATGCAATAGAGAAATGACCACAATGACCACAAAGACCATAATCCTGATGTGCATTCCAAAAGGGGTTCACTTAATGAGCATATGTCAAACTAAATGCGAATAGTGCACAGTTCTGGTTAGAACAGTACTTGCTGCATTTCACTTTCTACTTAGTATCCTCAAGCTTTGCAGAAACACTTACAAATTATTCATCAGCCATATATGACATAATATGACGTTTAACAAGTAAAACAATAAGATCCTAGCAACAGTCCACACCTATTCCGAAGCATTCAAATCAGCGCACATTTAAGCATGAATTTGCATTTTTGCTGTCAATGCTGCTGTGGAAGGCCTTTCTTTTTATGCATACAATGTTAAAGTTCATATAAAAGCCACCTTGAACACAACACACCATCACAGCAGGTTGCATTCTTTTCTTTTTTTACAAAAGCTTCCTGAAGACCTAAGATTTGGAGGCCTCCCATTTGCAGAACTACCGGCTCAAAGAATGGCCACCTTTTCTTTTATATTGGTGTGCAAGGGGCAGGCAAAAGCTCATCTTACTTTGCAGATAAACACAAATATAATGAGCTTTCTAAAAACCTGGTTCACTACAAGAGCCTGTGCCAGCAACTGTATTAAGATCGAGCTTTGAAGTCGAATACGTGGTCACGGCCTGATCACAGGCTGAGCTGAGCTCTCATACACCTCGGAGGCTTACGGTCAACAAGCTGTATGGTGCATTGGAACAGATGCTGTTGGTGCATGCATCAAACTTGAAAAAGTATGATCTGGGCATGAACATAATATGCACTCATAAGAGCAGCCTATCCATGAAGTTTCTGCATCTATGCAGGTGACCTCTGCACCAGGCGACACACTGCTACAAAAAGAGGGAGCCCTTTTGCCAGTATTATCTGCTCTCTGTGAAGTGCACAGCACTGATCTTGAGGCTTGCCACATCATCATCCATATCAGCTCCTTGTGCAAATCCTTCACCACTCAGGTAGGCCATGCTTCCATCTTCTTGCTGTTGCACTGTCAGATAAAACTGATCTTGTTCTGAAGGTGCTGGCAGCAGTGATGATCCACTATCTTCTCCTGCTGCTGTTGAAGGAACCTGAATCCAGTCAGGAAGATGCATTTAGTATTATGCAGTCCATCTAGAATAAACTGCACAGAGTGCAGGGCTCCAGGTATCGGCTAGTGGAAGTGAAGCAAAGGTCTTGATATTACAGCAATCAAGCATCTCACCCCCCCCCCCCCCCCAAAAGGACAACCTATTTCTGAGAATCGCGACGCTGGCAGACAACGGACGCACAACTGCACTAACTGACAACTTTATTTCGGAAGGCAGCCGATCCACACCTATTATAAAGATAGAAAACCAGAGCGAGTGATACGCACGTGCAAAGATAATCAAAGTTCAAACAAGGAAAGAACCAACAGATGCGCTACCTTTTGATTATTGTAACCCACAAAAAATAACGGAGCCCGAACAAGTGAAAAAAGGGGGAGAAGGAGAATAGATGAGGGAAAAAAAACAGTCATCAAACAAATCTAAAATGATGTTTATGAAGCCAACAACCAACACGGCTAAACGAGTGACAATGAAAGAGATATAAATACAAGAATGTAGCGAAAGCTGTGCAAGAAAAGTGACAGGGAGGATAAAAGCGGTAAAATTGATTAAAAATGAGGAACATTATATCTGTTTCATTGCCACTCATTTAGCCATGTTGGCTGTAGGCTTCATCGGCGTCATTTTAGATTTGTTTGATGACGCTCTCTGTTTTTTGGTTTTTTCCCTCACATCTGTTCCCGCCCCCCTTTTTTTTCGCTTGTTCGGGATGCGTTATTTTTTGTCGGTGACGATAATGAAAAGGTGGCGTATCTGCTGGTTCCTTCCATGTTTGAACTTTGATGATCTTTGCGCATGTGTATCACTCCCCCCGGTTTTCTATCTGTATAAAAGGTGCGGATCGGCTGCCTTCCCAAATAAAGTTGTTAGACTGCGCAGTTTTGTGTCCTCCTTGTTCTAGTCCATTGTCTGCCAGCGCTGTGATTCTCGGAATGTTTCTTAACCAACTTGCCCAGCAACACACCTTGCTCAAGTGCACCCTATTTCAAGACACTACATTTTATCGCATTTAGCCAACAAAGACCTGCAAATACCATTGACACCCTGCACTCCTGCTTTTAAGCTACATATAGTGGTCAAATAGAGATGCATCTAAGAGGCAATTTTTGTTTAAATCCCATAAACCTACAAGTACAGCACCTCCAAAACCAAGCGAGTGACATGAAGAGTTACCAACTCCATCCAATAGCATGGCAGCTGTCCCAGTAATGCACAAGGTGTAAAGCACTGTACACATTATGCTGTGCTTGTAGCAATAGTGCCACACTCATGGAACAGAGTTCTGTGCTTAACTCATACAGCTATATTTATTTTATTTTTTTCAATAAACACCTAAAGGCTCTCAGACAAGGGTATTACATAGAGGGGAGCATCAACACTCGAGAATGTAAAAGAAAATAGGCGAGCAAAATGATGCAACACATAAATACAAAAAATACATAATGAATCAATGATACAAACAGGTTTAGGTTAGGTTAGGTTAGGTTAGGCCGGGATCGAACTTATGTCTTTCAGGTCAGCAGCTGAGCACCATAACCACTGAGCCACTGTGGTGGTTATAATGCATACGTAATAGAGAAACCACAAAACATCGACCAGTAAGTAGTATACCCATAAATGAAAAAAAATTGTGTTTGAGGAATGTGGCAAATGCTGACACAAAACAAAATATCAATAGAGCTGAATACAACAAGTGTTACAACCAATGAACAATGCAAGACCAACATTTGTGTTAGCAGGTCCTGAAACTTCTTAATGTTTATTTCTGTACACTCGACTGTAGTATGAGGTATGAAAGATTTTGCAAAAGCAGAATTGTGGCATGAGATGGGTTCAAGTTTAAAAGGGTGATTGTGGAATAGAAAAATATATCGGTGATCGAAAAAATTACAGGATTGCACTTAAGCCTGCTTAAGAGCGGAAATGCGAATCCCTTTCTTCCTCCATTTTCTATTTTTAGTTTTTTAATCTGCATTTTTATTTCTTATTTCTCTTTTTACTTTCCCAAATATTTTAGTTTCTTCTCCCCCCCTCTCTCTCTGTGTGTGTGTGTGTGTGTGCGTGTGTGTGTGCGCGCGTGTGTGCGTGTGTGTGTGTTATAAGCATATATATATATAAGCAGACAAGGTAAAGTAAATGAGGGGCCCGTTTGACAAAAGGAGCCCATTTATAAGTAATTTTCTTTAAGTGATTTATTAATCTAAGTAATATTATCCCACTGATAAGCACAACACATTAAAAAAAAAATAACGTTCCCCTATGCACCTTGGTTTCGGTGACTGTTGGCTCCCTTCATAAGCTTGTCAAACGGGCCCCTCATTTACTTTACCTTGTCTGCTAACAGCTTAACGAGGGTCTCGATTCTGGCAGTCTTGATGCCACAGGTTGCTTAAGAGAGCTCTCGCACAGTTTTCGCCCTCGCCGTTAGATGACGTTCCACGTCACGCTCGCGGTATTACAGGACGTGCTACGTCCGCCGCTATGGACGAGGGTGGCGCTGGTGAACACTTTCAAGGTTCGTGTACACCAAATAAACATAAATACCCACGAGAGCAGCAGATTGGACAGCCGTCGCCGTAGCTCAGTTGGTAGAGCACCGGACGCTATATTCGGAGGTCGTGGGTTCGGATCCCACCGGCGGCATGGTTGTTTTTTCTGCTGCTTTAAAAGTAATTTTCTTTAAGCGATTTATTAATCTAAGTAATATTATCCAACTGATAAGCACAACACATTAAAAAAATAAAAAATAACATTCCCCTATGCACCTTGGTTTCAGTAACTGTTGGCTCCCTTCATAAGTATATAAATGTGTGTGTGTGTGTGTGTGTGTGTGTGTGTGTGTGTGTGTGTGTGTGTGTGTGTGTGTGTGTGTGTGTACACACACACGCACACACACACACACACAAAACCTTTGTCTGTAAAGTTTTTTTTGTGCCTATGTGTAGCGCTGTCTTTTCGGGCTAACTTGAGCTATTTACGTCAATTGCTGTGGCAGCCGCTAGATGGCACTACGTGTAGAAAAATACGTTGTCACTAGTCGTCTGTGCATTCTACTGTGAGTGAATGAGCGAACAGCGTGTAAACATAAAATTCAGTGTGAAGCTTGGCAAGACAGCCACACAGACGTATGAGCTCCTTTGTGACGCTTACTGCAAGAAGACATTATCGCAAGTGAGAGTTTTCGAGTGGCACAAGAGGTTTGTTTCGGGGAGAACGTCGGTGGAAGACGACACAAGGTAGGGACACCTTTAAACCTCACGGAATGAAAACAACGTGGCTCGTATCAGGAAAATCGTACAGTAAGACTGCACCATTAGAGTCCACATGCTATCAGATGCTCTTGACATTAGTAAGACAACATGCCACCAAATTTTGCGTGAGAGCTTGGGGAACAAAAGCTGAGTGCCAGACTTGTGCCGCACTCTCTCACACAGGACCGGAAGGACACGCGGGCATCAGTAAGCGCTGATTTTCTCTCCGAGGCAGAGAAGGATGCTGCATTCGTCGACAGCATCATTGCTGAAGAAGAAACGTGGTGTTTTCAATACGTCGACAGCATCATTGCTGAAGAAGAAACGTGGTGTTTTCAATACGATCCTCAAACATTGAGGCAGAGAGCCGAATGGCGGTCCACAAGCTGTCTGGCGTCGAGAAAAGTGTGGCGACAGAAGACCAAAACAAAGATGATACTGATAGTTTTTTTCAATGCCAAAGGTGTCATACACCACGAGTTCGTCCCACAAGGGTAGATGGTGAATCAGGAGTTTTATATCCGTGTGCTCCAACACATGCGTGATGCACTGCAACACCGTTGCCCTGACTTACGGGCATCTGGGCAATGGAGCCTTCTCCACGATAACGCAAAGCCACACACTGCACTCAGCGTGACAAAATTTCTCGCCAAGCACAGCATTACTGTACTTCCCTATCCACCATACTTGCCTGACCTCTCCCCTTGCAATTTTTTTCCTGTTTCCTCGTTTGAAGAAAGCCCTAAAAGGCCACTGGATGGGGAGCATGGAGGCCATTCAATACGCCACGACAAAGGAGCTGACAGCCTTGCCAAAAGAAGTGTTTTCCAACTGTTTCCAAGACCTCAAGAAGCGTTGGAAGCTGTCTATAAACTGCAAGGGAGACTATTTCGAAGGGGTGCTGCACAAATGATTTCAATGTTAAACGCATTTTTTTTAATAGATTTAGTCTCGGAACTTTACGGACAAAGGTTGTATGTATGTATGTGTGTGTGTGTGTGTGTATAATTTCTAAAATGTTTTAACTTTTCATTTTAATTGATACTTTATATTTTTGTTTTCATTTTTGTCTTTTGCATCACTGTCATCATTACTATCACAAACTTTAACTGTTGCTGTCATCATCCCTACATTATTATTGCTATTGCCAACTACCACTATTACTATCATCACTGTCATCACCACTATCACCATCTCTAGCACTATCACTAACAGTACCTTTTATTACCACTATCACTACCATCCCTACCAATAGTATTTACCTCTAGCACTAACTGACACTATTAGTAGCTATCATTATCATTATCTACCATGATTTTTACTATCTATTTACTATCATTACATATATGTTGCTTAATCAACTTTTACATTTTACTGTAACTGCCATACAACTTATGATTGACAGTTCATGAGGACACTTTTGTGGACAGCTTCCATCTACAACTTCCGTCCACGACACTCATGAACCAAGAAAGGCTTACGCTTTAAAAGTGTCACGCAGCAAATGATGACGGTAAAGTTAATGGAAGAGAGCTAAGCTTGCTAGTTTGTGACGATGAGGTAAGTTACTAAGTTTGGCACGTGCCTATAATGTTGTGATGCTACTAAGCTGACAATAGTCCGAAAAGATGAATCATTAAGCACGGTTTTGCTATGCCTCTAGCTCATCTATGATGTATGCTTGATCAGGGTCCAAGATGGCAGACGCGTACTAGATTTTAGGCCCTATGCTTTTTTCTGAGACATTTGCTAGTTTTTTGAGGTGAAGAGAGGGATGTTTGAGGGTTCATTTTAAAAGACCAAAAGAGCGGTTAGCAGCTCCTAGAATATGGTTAATGCAGTAATTTCAAGTTAAGTTCGGCTGAACATGAAGTCCCAGATACTTGTAAGTGGTAGAAAGTTCAACTGGGCTACCAAGGACAGTGTAAGGTGTCGGGATGCAGTATTACTTACGAGTGAATGAGACGAGCTTCATTTTAGAGGTATTAAGAGTTATTAGCAAAGATGAACACCACTTGCTAATGGAACCAAGATCAGTTCTGAAAGACTGACGGTCATCGTCACTAGCAATGTTACAGTCTAAGACATAATCATCCGCGAATATTCAAATCATGGATGATACGCAAGAGGGCGAGTCACTGATGAAGATTAAGAAAAGCAAAGGTCCCAGAATGCTTCCTTGGGGAACCCCGGGCAAAACAGGCAAAGAAGAAGAAAGATGACTATTGAATGAAATGAAACGAGATCGACATGCAAGAAAAGCCTTAATCCAAGCAATGATGTCATGATGAATTTTCAGTTGGGTTAGTTTGAGCAAAAGACTGTGATAGGGACACGATTGAATGCTTTAGAAAAATCAAGAAACAGCACATCGACTTGAATGCCGGCATCCATTGATAAAAAAAACGTCATGAATGAATCCAGAAAGTTGAGTGTTACAAGAGTATCCCTTTTCAAATCTGATGCCATGTTCCTCAAGATAGTTAACAACATTAGTGTAAACGACATGTTGCGTGAACTTAAGATATTGAGCTTGCTAAAGATACTGGACGATAGCTAGATGAGAGGATTAGAGCGGTCACCAGTTTTGGATGTGGATATTCTTCAACAATGTGCCAATCATTAGGGATCGATCCAGACGCTAAAGATTGATAGAAGAGTAATGAGAGCACTAGAAAAATACTCCCTCAGGTGTTTTTAAGTCTATTTAAGTATCTTTAAAATGTTCTTAATTATCCAAGTTTTAAGGATCAATTTAATTCCAGCATCATTATTAACCATTTGGATCTTGGGTCTTGCCCGATTTCTTAAAGAGTAGATACTGATGAGAATGCTGAATTAAACATCCGAGCATACAGGAATGGGCATTATTCGAGTTGGTAAGGATAATGTCATCAGAATTTCAGGGATTAATAACGCACCAGAATTTGTGTGGGTTATTCGTTATCACTGATGGCATGACGTTACTGAAGAATTCCTGCCGGTTTTTTCTGAGTAATATTTGGTATTCATTATCACTTTGCTTATATTTGTCAAGCGAATGAGAAGTCCCATTTGCTTTGGCCAGTCAGTACAAGTGTTTTTTCTTATTACTGACTCCACGACACCTGTGATCAAACCAGAGTACACTTTGGTTGCACTTTATCAATACAAGTGGAACGTACTGATCAATGAGGTTAGAAAATGTTTTTTTTTTAAAACAGAATCCAGTTCTCCTCAACACAACAAGAGGACCAATCGATAATGCACTACTCAGAGAAGATGGTTAATTCAGAGTTCACTGGGGAAAAGTTAGCCTTGCTGTAACATCTTATCTGTTTTGTACAGCTTCTCTTACGATGAAAAGACGATTGATGTACCCGGTGATAATGTCATGATCAGAGCGCCCATCATGGTGAATGACATCTCAACAAATAGTTGGGTCACTGGTTAAGATTAGGTCCAAAATATTAGAGGAATGAGACGATGACCGAGTAGGTTCAGAAATAATTTGGCATAACGAAAGGTGAAGACACATCTGTATGAATGAATGAACTTCTTTGTCAACTGAAGGGGCAGACATAATGTCCAAATTATTGTTAGAAAAATTGAAGTCAACAAGGATGAGTAATGTATAATTAGGAAAACGAGCACACAGATCACTTAATATGTGATGAAATTTGTCTCCAAAACTATCATACAGGTCAGGAGGTCGGTAAAACACTCCAATTACAAGATTTGTAATACTGCATTTCAGAGAAACAAACACACATTCAATGAAAGATGAGACCATTACAGGTACAGCTACAAATTCCTTCTTTATTGCAATAAGGACCCCCACCCCCTCCTCGGAACTTTCTATCACAATGGAAAAGAGTAAAACAAGATTCGTCAACAAAACACCACTGTCTGGAATAGCATCGTGTAACAGTTCATCATGTAACAGTTCATCATGTAACGTTTCAGTTAAAGCAACAAGTGCGGCAGAATGAGAATCAATGAAGGAAGAAAGTGCGATGGCTTTCGGAATGACGCTTCTGATGTTAATGTAAAGAAAGGAAATGAACTTATCAGAACATTGGGCATAGGGTGCGAATGGAGATGAAAGGGTGTGAGTTGGACCGCATAAAAGATTTCGATCACTTCTGGCAATACAAACCGCACTGCGGATGTTGGAATCCCACATATGTACATCTTTGTTGATGTTTAGTTTGTCAAATGCAAGCTTAATTTTGTCCCCCTCTTTCTTTATCTTCCTTAAAAATTGCAGCAAGTTTCTACCCTTTCTGCGAACGGCAGCAGAATAGTCACAAGCAACACTAAAACCAGAATAACGAACTGCCAGTACAGTCACTTTCTGTGGTCTCAAGGAGTTCAAATTAACGAGGTGAGGTTTCATGTGACAACCCCCCCCCCCCCCCCCCCAAGAAAAAAGAGGAACGCCTATTTTTTTTTTTTTTGCAATCAACTAGGCAATTTTTTCCTGCTGTGCACTTTGCATGAACAATACACAAAGCCAATCATGTACAAACAATGATATGGTCACACTGACAACTGGAGAGTACAGTTACTAGCCTTTCAATTAGTTTGCCACCTCTTCCTTCTTTACCTGAAATTTCTGATGAGAAAGAATAAAGGGAGGAAAATTTGGGACTGGTTCGCTACAACACCGAGCCTCAACATACGAACTGCAGACTGCTGTAAGATATGCATACCTGTATTGTGATTGTCTGTGTGCCATCACCAGTTGAGTATGTGGTGACACCAGGTGGTAGATTGGCAGATCCCCCTTCCTGCTGTAGGGCACTTAAGCAGCTGTAGATAAGTTGTGCTGCATTCAGGTTACCAGGCAGAATACCTTCCAGCTGCTGCAAGGTGCCTGAAGGCCAACACACTCAACAAGTCAATGGAGGTATTGCATTTTTTACCAAGTTCCCAGGCTACTGTGCACGTGAGCAGAGTTGTCACCCAGCAGCATGGTGGGATGATTAGGTGGCCCTAGGACTCTGATGCTCCACATGACAAGTAGGCATGTCCCCTGGCAGTCAAGTGCTTCCAGAGCCCAAAAGTGCTACCAGAGATCTGCCTCGACACACTGCAACCACTCTGCCCTAGGGCACAATAGCCTGGAAACTTTCTCAACAGTCTC